>NC_077227.1:509251887-509366887 GCF_027887165.1 Monodelphis domestica | reverse complement strand
AAGGTAGGTTAGAGAATCACTGAAAGATAATTTCTGAGAATGAGGCACAACATCTGGGGACAGTTTTCTATAGAAAATGGCATTTGAATAAAGAAAGAGAAGCTAAGGCCAGGAGCAAGAAGCATTCCAGGCAAGGATTTGGTTGGTCGGTCAGTTGGCTGGTCGGTCAGTTGGCTGTTGTTCTTCATACTTGGAGGACCAAAATGACATCACTAATGATGTTTTTTGACTCAAGCATAAATTGAATTTAAGACAGAGTTGCACAAAGAATGGGGCCTCATTCTCTTCCAGAGACACTGATGTCCAGTGGCAAGACAAAAGTTCAAGATGACAAATGATGCATAAAGGAATAAAAAAAAATTTAATAACTCTTACCTTCCATCTTGGAATCACTACTGTGTATTGGCTCCAAGGTAGAAGAGTGGTAAGGGTTAGGCAATGGGGGTTAAGTGACTTGCCCAGGATCTCACAGCTAAGAAGTCTCTGAAGACAGATTTGAACCCAGGACCTCCCATCTCTGGGCCTGGCTCTAAATCCACTCAGCCACCCAGCTGCCCCCAATAAATTTTTTTTAAAGATAGATTGGACATTTACTGAGACCCTACTAAGTAGTACCTTACTAGGCACAAATTTTAAAAATTCCTATCCACAAATTCCTTTCTATCCATAGAGTTCAATTTTTATCAGCAGGTTCACTTAGGAGTTTGGTCAAGTAGTTTTCACTGAGATTAAATGATTTTTCAAAGTTCAAATCTAGATCTGAAAACAAACAGAAACAAAGAAAATCTCTCCTAATACTAGATCCCTTGAGCTGTTGCATATCCTCCTATGGGATCTCTAGCTTCATAAAGAGGCTCTGCATGTGTGAAATATAAATTAAGAATTCATTTTTAGACCTAAAAGTTTAACAACTTGGGCACATTTGAATGTAGTGTGATGTTCCATTATAGATAATTGTCAAACATGGCAATTTTAAAATCCTCAGAATTACAGGAGGTTTTCCTTGGGGAGGGTGATGAAATTTCCTTATTATTTTTAGGTTATTTAATAATGCAGTAAGTTCAGCTGAGAAGTAATAGAGGCCTGATCTAGGGTTGCTGCCATGAGTGGACAATACCTGAAATGTTGTAAAGGGAGAAATGACAACATTTGGCAAATGATTGGATCACTGGGAAGAGTTGGATGGAGAAGTCAAGAATGACACCAAGGTTTCCAGTCTGGGTGATGTCTGATAATGCTGCCCTTGACTGTAAGAGGGAAGTTGGAAAAGACAGCTCTGCAAGGAAACAGTATGTGTTATGCCTGTATTGGTGAACCTGTGGCATGTGTCCTGGAGGGAGCTGCTCCCCTCCCCTTCCCCATATGCCTGAGGATATTCCTTACTTCATCTGCCCCTCTGCCCAGCAGCCCAATAGGAGCACTTCCTCCCTCCCCTGTCTCGGGTAAGGAGACAGCTCATAAGTGGCATGAGGGTTGTAGTTTGGGCACTCGGTCTCTAAAAGGTTTGCCATCACTGTGTTATGCCTTGATCAGTGACTATGGAATGTTACTAAACAGAACAAAATGGAATGGAACATTAATAAACCTAGAGTTTTATTGTTCTGAAGATAAACCAAGCTGAAAACATACTCCCACTGCTGGTTTACTAATTCAACATTTATTAAACTCCATAGGTATGAGATTGGGTAGATAAGCAGCTCCAGGGAAGAAACCTAACATTTGGTTTAGGAAAACAAAGTCTTGGATTCTGGATTATATAGGGACTCCAAGGAAACAAACAGAGTCATGATCTCTGATGCACAGTCTGTTTTCTAGGACATTTAAAGAAAACTTTCCATTCCCTTATATTTTTCAATCTTTTAATTTTATTCTATATTTCTTGCCTCATAAAATTGATTTGCTTGGTCCATTCTAATTGTTGGTGAGTCCATTATTGGGGAATGTTTTCTAACTTCTATTGTAAGCTATTATCCTTAAAAAAAAACAAACCCTATATTCCATTTTAGACTGAATCCTATGTATTGGTTCCAAGGCAGAAGAATAGAAAGGTCTAGGCAACAACTTCATCCTATATTCTTCTTCTAGAACTCCATGGCCCAGCCAAACTGGCCTTGCTGTTCTTTGAACAGAGTCCTCCTTCTCTTCTCCCTCTGGCCTTATATTGGCCATCTCCTCATGCTCCCTTGTTCCTCTATCTCCTCATCCTGTCTCTTAGCATCCCTTACTTCAAGACTTAGTTGAAGCACTACTTTCTTTTTTAAATTAATTTCCCCTCAATTACATGGAAAAAGTTGTCATCACTTTTTAATGAATTTTGAGTCACAAATTCTCTCCCTCCATCCCCTTCCTCCTCCTTCTGCTGAGAGGGTAAGCAATCTGATAAAGATTTTACATGAAGTACTACTTTCTATATGAAGTTTTTCCTCATCATCCCCAGATGTCAGTACCCAGCCTCCCAAAAGTACTTGCATTTAATTTATATATATATATATATATATATATATTCTGTATATATTCTTATGTGTGCATGTCCCCTTTAATGAAGTATTGGTTCTTTGAATCACAGTAGTTTCCCTTGTGCCTTTCTATCCTTAGTGCTAGCACAATGGCAAGAATATGTGGCCTAATGGGCACTTTATTGTTGTTGTTCACTTGTTTCAGTTGTGTCTGATTCTCCATGACCCCATTTGGTGTTTTCTTGGCAAAGATAATAGAGTGGTTCACCATTTCTTTTTCAGTTCATTTTACAGATGAGGAAACTGAGGCAAAAAGGATTAAGTGACTTGTCCAAAAGGATTAAGTGACTTGTCCAGGGTCACACAGCTAAGAAGGGTCTGAGACCAGATTTGAACCCAGAAAGATGAATCTTCCTGGCTCCAGCCCAGCATTCTATCCACTGGACCACCTAGCTGCCCTAAGTGGGTACTTAATATTTATAATAGAATTACTTGATTATAATTGCCCGAGAAAGTTTATAATGACTAAAGGTTATAAATTCAGTAATGCCTTTAAAATAAATTTGTATTTTATTAGTCACATTTGCATTGGCATACATTTGAAAAATAGTAATACATATATTGCTAGTTATAATCTACAGAAATCATGTGTGCTTATTGATTCATATATGGATTCAAGCATCTCTAAGGGGTATGTAAATTTTAGAAATTAATATTCAGTACTCCAAGTATTACATTTAATAATATTTATTAATATTTAACTTGAAGCAAACGGAAACTTCAAAAGCTAGAGAAACAGGGAGAGCTCACCCGGCCTCACACATGAAAGGGAGAGAGCCAGGGAAGCGTTATTCAAATCTTTTATACAAACGTAACAAACACAAATGTGAATGAAGGGGAAAAGGATTCTTGAGACAAGAAAAGAATTCTGGGAGATGGAGTCCAAATTTTTCTAATTACACAGATCACAGGATGGGAAGCACTGTTCTAAGTTCACCTTCAGCTCTAATAGTCTTGGTTTGGTTTTTTTTTTTTTAATCCTTACTTTCTATTTCAAAATTGATACTAAGAATTGGTTCCAAAGCAAAAGAGCAGTAAGAGTTAGGCAGTTGGGGGTTAGGTGACTTTGCCCAGGGTCACACAGCGAGGAACTGTCGGAGGTCACATTTGAATCCAGAACTTCTGTTTTCAGACCTGGGTCTCTCTCCAAATGAGCCACCTGGCTGCCCCTACAGTCTTGCATTCTAAGAATGCTTCCAGCCCAAGCATTCTGGCTAACGGTATTGGAATGCCTCCCCTGCCTTGGTCTCTATGTTCTAAGGTCCCCTCTGACTTTGATGTTTTATGTTTGTGTCTTCTATTTCTGTCCAATGCACTTAAAGTCTACTCTGGCTCCAGCTGAGATCCCTCTGCCTTTGACATCCGATGCCTATATCTAAGGTGCCCACTAGCTCTGATATTCAGTGTTCCAAGATCCTCTCTGACCCTGACTCTGTGTTGTAAGGTCTCTTCTGCCTCTGATAGTCTAAGGCCCCAGAGTCTATGAAGCTTACCCTTATGTTCCCCAACTCTCCAGGACTTTGCTCACCACATATCCTGAACTCAAGATGAAAGCTCGAATTAACCTTCCTCTCAACCCTGTGCCCCATACCTGGTAGGAACTGGACTGCTCTTCCTCTCCTTGCCTGTGGCCTCTCTTTCTGGAAAGAAGTGGCTCTTATTGTGGCCCCAAGAGTTTTCCTGAGAGATCTATTCCTTCCTGCAGAACAACATGAAAACATGAGCCCAGTCATCCTCATCCCTTTGGCTAGGAGCCAGTAGCCTGGAGATCTAGGATCCCTTCTTCTGTGAATTTGTCGTATCCCTTAAGAGATGCTGCTCTTTATAACTCCCTATGCCTCAGCTTCCTCGCCTGTCCAATCAGAATTATCCGAGTATACATCCTATCTACAGAGAGCTTCAAGATGAATGACATAACACCAACTATGAAGCGTCCCAAGCTTCTGATAGCATGGCTAGATTTATGAATCGCACTTGTTCCCTCAGGGTTCTGTCCCATGTCTTCTTCTATTCTCCCTCTATGCTACTTCAGTTGGTCATTTCCTCAACTCCCATGGCTTTCATTAGCCTCTCTGTGCTGATGATTCTCAGAGTTCTTTGTCCTGCCCCAGCCTTTCTTCTGACCTTCAGGCTCCCATCTCCCACTGCCTCCCAGATATCTCAAACTAGATGTCTTAATCGATATTTTAAACTCAGCAAGTCCAAAACAGAACTCGTTCTCTTTCCCCCTCCATCCTTTTCTAACCCCTCTTCATTCTGTGCTTTCCCTTATTTCCCATCTATCCTGCATATTGCTTGTATGTATTTGTTTACATGTTGTTTCCCCCCACTAGATAGTGGGCTCCTGGAGGGCAGGGACTATCTCCCGTCTCTTCTTCTATCTCCAGTGCCTGGCACATAGTAGGTGCTTACTATTGACTGACTGACCCCACACATCAGTCATGAGAACAATGATGAATACACTAAGATCAAAATCCATTTAAAAGCCCTGTGCTCAATGCTAGAGAGGATACAAGCAGAAAACTCAATTACCACAATCTCTGCCTAGACTCCAATGCTTAGAGCTGAAGATATAAAGTAAAATAAGACACAATCCCTGCCCTCTCAGAAGACTAAAAATGGGCAAAATTCATCTTTTGTCAACACGATTGTTCTTCTGGTGATGTTCTATAGCTGTATGTCACAGGAAATTGTTACATATGAAAAATTCAAAATTATAGAGAGCTCAAAGGATGATAGAAAGATACATGGTGGACTTCCGAGCTGTGTGACCCTGGACAAGTCACTTCATCCCAGTTGCCCAACCCTTATCACTCTTCTGCCTTGGAAATGATATTTGTATCAATTTAAAAACAGAAGAGTAAAAAAAAAAAGATACATGGTAGGTGTAAATATGTTGCAATGTTACCTTCCCAATAACGATTTGCCTACACACAAAATAGTGCATATGAGGAGCAGCATGATTTGGAAGGAAACAAGCACTTACTAAGTGCCTACTATGTGCCAGGCACTAGCATTGTACTCATTCAAATGTCACACAAACCCTGTGAGGTAGGTGCTATTATTATCCCCATTTTACAGGTAAGGAAACTGAGGCAGACAAAAGTTAGGTGACTTATCCTGGATCACTCACTATTAAGAGTTTGAGGCTAGATTTAAACTCAGGTCTTCCTCTAGTAGAAATGACCGTTTCCCACAGCACTCTCTCCACTGCGCCAACTAGCTGCAATCTAGTGGGTGAGGCTGAAAGAGCCTGGAATTCTAGCTCTTATATGTCCTAGCTGGGTCAACTTGAGCAAATCGCTCTTAGCTCTGTCATCTGCAGAATGGGGATAACAAGACAAAATTTGCAGAAGTTATCTCTAAGGTGAGGGTGAGGAAAGCTCTCTATTAAACCTTCAAGTTCTAAGTCCAAGTGGGATCTGTCCAAAATTGTACACATATAGCTGAAAAGGAAGGGAGGCAGGTCAGTCATGTTGCAAGGATGAGAGTGAAGGGATGGCCAGACTGTATTCTGCACGGGGACTCAGGAACTATTAAAGGAACCTGAAACCAGCTCTGCTACAGAGATTTCAAAGAAAGGCAAAGACAAGGATCCCAAAGGATAAGAAAAGAGAGAGGAGTTGCAATCTATACCAGAAGAAAGACTACACCTACTGATGAAGGGTGGGGAGTACTGAAGAAGGATCCCTGCTCATCAGGAGCTTATAGTCTATTAGGAAAGGAGGGTAATAAGAGTTTAAAGTGAGAAGGTTAGAGCCATTCCTCAATGGGACAGTAGTCCAAAGAATGGTTTTCAAAAAGAGATACTAATGATTAATAATCACCTACTGAGAAATGTACAAAAGGATTAACAATCAAAAATAATTGGAAAGGGGGCAGCTGGGTAGCTCAGTGGATTGAGAGCCAAACCTGGAGATAGGAGGTCCTGGGTTCAAATCTGGCCTCAGACCCTTCCCAGCTGTGTGACCCTGGGCAAGTCACTTAACCCCCATTGCCTAGCCCTTACCACTCTTCTGCCTTGGAGCCAATACACAGTGCTGATTCCAAGACAGAAGGTAAGGGCTTAAAAAAAAAACCACAACTGGAAAATTAAAAACAATTTTGAATCGTCTCCTCACACCCATAAAACCAGTGAAGAGTTTAAAATGGTGAAACTCATTGCTGGAAGCACCAAAGAAAGACAGCCATACTAATTCATCATCAAAGTGGCTCAACTCATCTGGAAAACAATTTGGACTTATGCAACAAAAAGGAAGTCATTCATACCTTTTGACCTAGAGATTCTATTTCTGGGGCTATACATTCCAAAGGTGTAATTGACAGAAAGATTATATTCACAAGTACGAAAATGTTTGGAGCAACATTAGTTGTGATAACAAAAAGCTGGAAAACAAATAAGTGCCCAACAATTAGGAAATGACTGAATGAATTATGATTTTTGAAGGTAATGGAATAATACCACACCATAAGAAGTGACAAATTTTCAAACTGCTTATCATCTCTGGGAGGAGGGATAGAAGGGAGGAGGAAGAGAGACAATTTGGATCTTAGAACTTTGGAAAATATATGTGGAAATTGTTATTATATGTAGTTGGGGAAACAAAATATCTTTTGAAAAAATAAAAAACATTAAAAAAAGAAATGACAAATCTGAAGAATTTGGAGAAACATAGGAAGATTTTTATAAGTAATACAAAGTGAAGAAAGAAGGGTCAAAAGAGTTATATACACAATGGCAAAACCAAATGAAGTTAACAGAACTTTAGTCAAATACATTTTAAATTATCAACATTAGACCCTACTGCCAAAGTTAGGATACCTCCCTCCTTTCAATTAACAATTGATAAAATATTTCAGGGAATTCAATTCTATTGAGTCAAAACAAAATATATCCATGAATTATTTATAAAAGAGAAAATACACAATTCTTAACCTTTTTCAAGTCCCAGACCGGCCCCACCTTGGGCACTCTGGTGATCCCTGACAGTCCCTTTCTCAGAATAATGTCTCAAAATAATTTAAGGAGATGCTAACTTTTAGTTAGCAGTTAGAGAAAATAAAGGTGTAATTTTTTTTCTTATCCAACCAAGTTCATAGATTTCCTGAAACTCTCCATGAACCCCTTGGAGGTAGGTACATGGACCCCAAGTTAAGAATACCTAAGTGAGAGTGTATACAGAGTCCCTTCCAGGGACTTAATGCTATGATCCTATAAATTGCTTAAATGATGAAAAGCAGAACACTGGAAACTGAGTATAACTCCTCACCCACTAAAGCACGGGTTGTCTTATAAAACACTGAACCCAAAGGACCACGAACGGCCTCCATTGCCCTGAGCCTGAGATCAGTATGAGGGTAAAAATCCTAGGGAGCTGCTTTTCTCCTGTCATATTCATTTCTTTACTGTCTCAGATATAAGCCTTCTCCCTTAAGAGATTTTCCTCCAAGTGGTGACTCATCCTCCTTCCTCCAGACCCAAGAAACACTGTGAGGATCAGCGAGCTCCTGCCCCTCATTGGGTGCCAGGAACTTGGGAAGAGTTGTCATCCAACCCTTACAAAACCGTGAAAAACAATAGAGCAGCCATTGAGGTGACGGGGTGAGAGGAGCTGGGTAGGGTCTGAGTTCAGTGTCCCATGAAATCATTCCAAACCATCCTGTCCCTGGGAGAGCATTATGTGGTCCAGAAACCCAGGCTGGTCTGGGCACAGACTCTTGATGGCAAGCCAATCCCTTGTGGTTTGGCACAGGATTAGCCCATTGTCCCTGGCCAGGAAGTGGGTGACAGTTTCAGCTACCCTGTGGTCTGGTCCCAGTTGAGATCAGAATCTCTCTGGTTACCAGGGGCTACATGATCAGCTCAGCATTAGAGATGCCCTTTGGCACCACAAACATAAAAGCTTCTCATAGGAATTTAATTCTTTATAGGAACTTAAAGCTAAAAGGAAACCTGGAGGTATGAATCTAGAAGGCAGAATGTGTGTGTGTGGGGGGGGGGACTGGAATTTGAAGTCAGAAAACCTAGGTTTATGTTCCAGTTCTTAGATTTACCAGTTGTTTGGTATTGGGCAAGTCAATTTAGTCTGAGGCCCCAATTTCTAGTTTCCAACTAGACTGAACTGAATAATTTTTTAATTAAATTAAATAATTTCTAAGGTCCTTTCTAGCTCTAACATTATAAATCTCTGATTTAAACCAATCCCATTCCAAAACATTGCAATATTGAAATTCCTCTGTCAACGGGGAACTCATTCTCTCCTAAGGGAGCTTCTTGGAATTTCTCTGACAGCTCCAATTGTTAAATTTTTTCTGATTTAAAAACAAAAATCTACCTAACTTCTACCCTATATTTGGTCCTGTTTTTGCCCTTTGGGACCAATTACCGATTACAAAGCAGTAATCAATTACTTCCTCCCTATGGCCAATCTTTTACAGGATTAAAAGCTCTGGGTATGCTCTAGCTTTTTTTTTTTATCTAGATCTGTGATTTCTTCATCAACATCATCATCATCATCATAGATAGCATTTATAATAGCATCTACTATGTGCCAAGCTACATTAAGCACTTTTTTACAAGTATCATCTCATTTGATCCTCACAACTTCCCTAGAAGATAGGTGCTATTATTATCCCCATTTTATAGTTAAGCAAACTAAGGCAGACAGAGGTTAAATATTACTTACCCAAGGTCACAGAGTTAGGAAGTGTCTGAGGTCGCATCTGAACTCAGGACTTCCTGATTCCAGGCCCAGCACTCTGTACACTATTGTGCCACCTAACTGCTTACTAATTAGTGTAGATATTCCTTCCATTAGTGCAAACCAGTAACTTGTCTGTAATTTAAGTTCTTAGAGATTTACCTGGAGAAGTAAATTAACTTGCATGTGGGAATATCTGCCAGAAGCAGGACTGGAATTTGTATCTTTTTTTTTTTAAACCTTTGCCTTCTGTGTTAGTAGAAAGTCCTCTGAAGAAGGTTGGATTGGATTTCAGTCTTTTTTCTTTATTTAAACCCTTACCTTCTGTCTTAGGACAGAAGCTAAGAATCAGTTCCAAGGCAGAAGGATGGCAAGGGCTAGGCAATCTGGGTTAAGTGACTTGCCCAGGGTCACACAGCTAGGAAGTACCTAAGGCCAGGTCCTCCTGCCTCCAGACCCAGTGCTCTATCCACTGTGCCGCCTAGCTGCCCCATAGAACCCCAAGTCTCTTTTACGCCAAAGTGGTCTTTTATCCTTTGTGCCATGCTTCCTTGTTTATATCCTTCCAAAATGGGACCTCTTAAACTGGACACAATACTCCAAGAGGGTTCTGATCAAGGCAGAAGACAGCAGGAAGGTTACCTCCCTTTGTACTAGAAGCTAGACTCGAACTCATGCACCCAAAAGGGCCCCATAAACCCATCAACATTCCCATAGCACTAGGGAGTGACCGATGCCTCTACCCAGACACACACTCCCTCACCCCCTCAGAGGGTTAATGATAGCACATGTCTGCCAGAATCAAAAGATTTATTAACCCCTGGACCACACACACTGGCCTCTGGCCATCCACAAGGGGAACCCCACGGCAAATGGCAGCAGGGGGAGGCACCAAAGCTGAGCGGTGGAGCGGAAGCTGTGCGGCACTGGGCACCGAGCTCACTACTACCTGCCTGGGACAAGGTACGCCCCTACTACTTACTACCTGAGTAGCCTTGAACAAGTCATTTTAATGGCTCTGGGCTTCCATTTCTCCATCTGTAAAATAAAGGAGTTGGACCGAGTGGCCTCAAGGGCCTTGTCGTTCTAGATCCTGTCATTGCAGGGCCCTCATCAGAGCACAGGCGCTGGCCCTGCTGTGTGCTGAGAAAACAACAGTGGCCCGCTGGAGAGGAGAGACTGCCTCTGCAGGCGCCCCCCAAAGGAGTTCAGGGCCACGAGAAACAGAACTGCGGAGCCTGCCCCACTGGCTGCACAGTAGATGGTCTCAGCACCAAGGTTTGCGGGCTGGGGACCAAGGATCCAGGTCCCAACCTTCCCGGAGCCAGGAGGGGCGGCTAAGCTTTGGCCAAACGCGCCACCCTTCCGCAGACGCCGAGCTCTGACTCTTCGGGGTAAGAGCAGGCCTGTCGCTAAGACTAGGAAGTGGCCATCCTGGACCCCACCGGCTGTGCTTAAAGAGACACAAAGAGTCAGGTCGGGATGGTTTAGGGGGGCTTTTCAACAGGGTGGGAAGCTTAGAGAAGCATAAAAGTCAGAGAAATCAGAAAGCAGGACGGCTGACAGCATTTCAGTAGGAGAATAAAGGAGAGCGAGAGATGGTTTGGAGCATTTCACAGAGAGAAGGAAGGAAGTGGGGTGGCATATTTACAACCACAAGTCCTCTTGGTCAAGTCCACTAAACAGAGTGGGATGGTTTGGGTGGCCCCTCTGAAACGTGGCATGGAGGTGCCCCACCTTACCTTCCACCTTGCCCACATCCCCCTAATTCAAGTGCTGCCTACATACGTCAGGAGTTGGATAGATGCAGTGGAGGCTGGCAAGCATTAGCAGAAAAGCAGGAGAGAGTTAATTTCTGGAAGGGTTTGTCGTCCTCGTCATCTTCTAGTGCCAACTGCTCGGGAAGGGACTGGCCTTCTCTCCAAAGGCTCCAAGCAGGGGCTGGAGTCCTAAAAGGAGGTGACCAGGCCCCACATGGTTCAGTCCAAAAGGAAGCACCCGCTGCTAGCTGCACGCTGCAGGCTCTGCACCACCATCTTCCTCATCAGACTGTGCCAAAGGTGTGTCCACACCATCTCCGAGCAGGTCTGGGCTATTAAGTTCAGTGGAAGAAGAGGAAGAGGAGGTCCTTGACATGGTCCTGTCTGACGGGGGCATCGGCAGGTTCAGCTCTTCTGGGTGGTCACCCACACCTGGCCAAAGAGAAGTGCTGGTCAGTAGACAGGCAGAATGAGCCTGACCTAAGGGAGTGTTGGGGCTCCTGATGGTGTGGTATAAAGGGCAGTCGCCCCTTTCCCATTAGGGAGTTCATATAATCCATGACCGTCACCCCCTATAACAAGGGTTCTTGACCTTTTTTGCATTGTGGACCCCTCTGGCAGTCTTGCAGAATGATGATTCTAAATACATGAAATAAGGTACATGAGAAATCGATTATCCTAAAATACAGTTACCAAAACATCAAGGACTTCAGGTTATGAACTTCTGCCCTTAGTTTTGATTTTATATGAGTATTCTCTCTTTTTTTAACCCTTACCGTCTGTCTTAGAATCAATACTGTGTATTGGTTCTAAAGCAAGAGTGGTAAGGGTTAGGCCATGGGGGTTAAATGACTTGCCCAGGGTCACACAGCTGGGAAGTGTCTGAGGCCAGATTGGAACCTAGAACCTTTCATCTCTAGGCCTGGCTCTCAGTCCACTAGCTACCCAGCTGCCCTCTGAGTATTCTCTTACAACAATGACCAACATGGAAGTGTTTTAAATGATAAAATACATATAATCCAGATCAAATTGCTGACCAGCTTCAAGAGAGGGGAGGGAAGGGAAGAAGGGAGGGAGACAATCTGGATCTTATAATTTCAGAAAATATATGTTGAAATTTGTTATTGCATGTAATGGGAAAATAAAACATCTTTGAATAAAAAAAAAAACCTCCTGCTCTTAGAACAGGGTTTTGCCCATTATTCAAAGGTTCATCTCCCACAAGTTTACTTATTGGTTTAGAGAGAAAAGTCTCAAAGGAGGAGTTAATAGCCTTGCATTTGAGCTCTGCCATGAGCTACCTACCTCCATGACCTTTGTGGAATCCCCCCCCCCATCTCAGGAGAGTGACTGTAAAATAAGGGGGTTGAACTAGAGCCTATTTTTAAGTCTTGCACTGTTTCATGCTCTTCATGAAGTCCTTTCCTTCTAGCCCTGACATTTTGGAATTCCAGGAAATCAGGTTAAAGAGAACTCCAAGAGCAAAAAGGAGAAGAGGAGATTGTTGCCGGGGTGACAATGGGAGGAGAAGACTGGGAATCTTAGCCATGTCACTAATGGTATTTGCTAATTGTATCCTGCTTCCTCCTCCTCCTCCTCCTCCTCTTCCACCACCACCACCAGGCCTGAGTCACAGAGCCAGCTGCCTGCTTTCTACAGTAGGTGGAGACTCACAGGGGGTGGGGGTGGTTCCATAACCATCCTGCCACTGCCAGGAAAAGATGGTTGCCAAAAAAACCCTCCCCCACTCAGGTGCCAGGCCCCTCGAAACTCAGATTAGAATGTCCTTCTTGGGTTCCTCTCCTCTCCCTGAGGTCATCCTGAGGAGGCTGAGGTGGAGCCAGGACCTCTGGGTCCTAGGCCAGACAGCCACTTATTCTGTATGACCTTGAACGAGTCATTTCTCTCCAAATAAAATGAGGAAGTTGATCTCTAAAGCCCTTTTCGGCTCTAACATACTTTATTTCAGTCCTTTAGCTCTGTAGAAAAACCATCACTCAGGTTGTTAGGGGGTTCCTTCCACAACGTAGTGTTATTGTGCATGGAAAAGGTACAGAGGACAGTGGACAGCAAGCAGAGCTGCAGCCAAGAAGACCCAGCACAGTCCCTGCCAGCTGCTTCCTTTTCTCTATGATGCCCAATCTGGCTCTGTAATTAGCTGGGCTGGAGGAAGGGTGGAAGGAGGGCTGGCCATCTGTTTATTTTACAATTAACAAAGGGTAAAGGGGCCTTTCCCTGGAAATTTGGCAAAGGAAAAACCAAAATTTTAGCAATGCTGCTGCCGCCGCCTCCCTGACTCCAGTTGTCTCCAGGCCTACTCCTCCCCCCAGCTTAGTATACAGTCCAGTGGGGGAGATGGAGAAGTCCCTACCTGGGCACCAGGCTAACTGGGCTTGGAGTAGCAATACACACTCAAAGCTGGGAGGAATCTCAGAGTGCAGCGAGTTCAAATGGTCCTCAAACAGGAATCCTTCCCCTAACTCCCAATGAATGGCTATTCAGCCCCCACCTGAAGTTCTCCAGCGTTTGGAAGGTTCCTGCTTGCCTGAACCTTCACAGGGATAGGGAATAATAGCTAATAATAATGATTAATACTTGGAATGATTGTGGGAGGGAGGTGCTTTTATTATTCCTAGTTAACAGAAGGGGAAAGACAGAGGTTAAGTGACTTACCTAGGGTCACAGTTAGGGAGTGGGTGAGTCTCGGTTTGAACTCAAAGTTTTCTTGACTCTAGCTCCAGCTCTCTAACCACCTCATTGCCTCTAGGGAACTTACTAGCCCATCTAATTGGGAAGCTCTTTTAGGATCAGGGGATTCAGAGCTGGAAGGGACCTTAGAGATCAACTTGTTCAAATCTCCTTTAAAGAGGGCGGGTAACTGAGGCACAGCAAAGTTAAGTGATATGCTCCAGGTCACATAGATAAGAAATAGTAGAGCCAGGACTCAAACTCAGGTCCTCATTCATTCCCACATAAACCACATTCCCATTTCCTTCAGTACCACTCCTCCCCCTGGAACCACAAAGAACAATATATTGCATCTTCCCTAAGATACTGGAAGTCAGCTATCATGTGTGCTCCACCCCTCTAAGCCTTAGCTTTTCCAAACTAAACATTCCAAGGTCTGACACTGCAGATTCCTCAGCAGGAGGATTGTGGAAGCCACAGGCCCAGAGGGCAGAAGACATACCAGATACAGTAGGTGGCTGTGGAGTTGGTGGGAGCTCCTCACAGGGCAGGAACACATCGGAAGCATCCGGGTCCCCAAAGTCAATCAATTCAGGCTGCTCCAGGGTATCCACATTCACTTCCATGGAAGAGATGCTGCCGATGGGAGCTGGAAAGGGGGACAAATGAGTTAGCATTGATGACCCACCAATTCCACTGTGCCCAGGAGAAAAGAGTCAACTTTGTGCCCCAGGTTCTTTGTACCAAGCCAAGCTCTGCAGTGTCATGTACCATACTTAGATGTAAAAGACCCGAGTTCTAGTTTTGGTTCTTCCACTGACTCACTGTGTGACTTCATCTCTCTGGGCCTCTAGCTCTAAAATAGGGGCATTAACACAAGCTACCTCACAGGGTTGCTATAAAGATAAATTGCGATAATTCATAGTAATTTAAACTGTTCTGCAAACACTAAAGTGCTATGTAAACATCAGTAATGATTATTAGCCATTTTTCTCTGATTAAAGATTGAAACCTCATACACTAAAGAAAATTAGAAGACATAGGAGCTTTTATGTGTTTATCATGTAATGTAAGAATTAGGAGTTGTATTGATAACAATAACTCACATTTCTATAGTGTTTCTGTGTTCAGAAATTGCTGCCCTTACAACAACCTCATGAGGAAGGTAATGGAAATATTCCTGTCTCTCTTTGAAAAGGGAATATGGAAACTGAAGGGGAGTGGCCTGCCCAAGCCTTCCGAGCTAGCAAGGGTCAGATTTTGTATTATATTGTGCATTTACTGGCATTTGTTTGACTTAGTCCCACACTCCACTGTAAGCTTTGTGAGGGCAGGAGCAGAGTTTAATGTAAACTCTGAATCTCTCCCAGCACCTCGGACAGTGCAACACTCACCATAAGTCCCGGGACAGCTGCCTAAGGACTGATGAAAGGAGCTTTCCTTTGTCTTTGTAATTCCAAGGGGACTTTGGAATCACTCCAGAAGGGAACAAAATGCAGGCAAGGAGACAAGGAGAATCCAGGAAAGATGCCAAGGATAACTAGCCTGTTCATTCAGTATCTCCATGTTAACAAATGTTTGTTGGACTAAAGTACCTCAGAGGGGATCTGGAGCTGATCCACCTTCCAGGACCCTGGAGAATTAGGGATAGCAATTCAATTCCACCCAAATTCAACAAAGGTTTAGTAAGTATCTGCTTGACGCAGGACTTTTGCTCTGTGCTGAGAATATAATGATGAAGTAATTCAAAATCCCTGGCTTCTCCCACAAAATTATTAAGTACACAGGAGTTGTGTGTGTGTGTGCGTGCGTGTGACCTGAAAGATATGAGGAGGAAAGGATAAGTTTTAGATGGAGTAATATAGGATGGCTCGAAAAAGAGGTGGCAGGTGGGTTGGGTCTTGAAAGAAGATTTGAGGGGGAAGATAGGCAGCTCAGTTGATTGAGAGCAATGCCTAAATATGGGATGTCCTGGGTTCAAATGTGACCTCAAATATTTTCTAGCAGTATGACCCTTAGTAAGTCACTCAGTCACTAAGTCACTAAGTAAGAGGGTTACCCTACTGCCTAGCCCTTATTGCTCTTCTGCCTCGGAACTGATTCTAAGATGGAAGGTAAGGGTTTAAAAAAAAAGAAACAAAGACTTGAACAGGCAGAGCTATGGATAGAATTTAGTGTAGGTATAAGGATCAATGAGCATAAATTCAAGGAAGGAGACATCCATTTTGGTGAGAAGAGGCACAAAGGGGACCATTGAGGTTGCTACCTCAATGGATTTGAGGGGGCAGCTAGGTGGCTCAGTGGATTGAGAGTCAGGCCTAAAGATGGGAGGTCCTGGATTCAAATCTGACCTCAGACCCTTCCTAGCTATGTGACCCTGGGCAAGTCACTTAACCCCCATTGCCTAGCCCTTACTGCTCTCTTCTGCCTTTGTAAGGGTTAAAAAAAAAAAAGACTGCCTACCCTTTGATCCAGCCATAGCACTGCTGAGTTTGTACCCCAAAGAGATAATGAGGAAAAAGACTTGTACAAGAATATCAAAGCTGTGCTCTTTGTGGTGGCAAAAAATTGGAAAATGAGGGGATGCCCTTCAATTGGGGAATGGCTGAACAAATTGTGGTGGTATATGTTGGTGATGGAATACTATTGTGCTAAAAGGAATAATAAAGTAGAGGAATTCCATGGAGACTGGAATAACCTCCAGGAAGTGATGCAGAGTGAGAGGAGCAGAACCAGGAGAACATTGTACACAGAGACTGATACACTGTGGTACAATCAAATGTAATGGACTTCTCCATTAGTGGCAATGCAGTGATCCAGAACAATTCTGAGGGATCTATGAGAAAGAACACTATCCACATTCAGAGGAAAAACTGTGGGAGTATAAACACAGAAGAAAAACAACTACTTGATTACATGGGTCGAGGGGATATGATTGGGGATGAAGATTCTAAATGAACATCCTAATGTAAACACCAACAAAATGGAAATAGGTTCTGATTAAGGACACATGTAGAACCCAGTGAAATTATGCGTTGGCTGCGGAAAGGGGGGTGAGGGGAGGGAGGGAAATAATATAATTCTTGTAACCAAGGAATAATGTTCTAAAATGACTAAATAAATTAATTTAAATTTTTAAAAAAGAATGTCACCTTCTTGAGAACAGGGACCATATTTTTGCCTTTCTATGGATATCCATTGCACAACACAGTGCCTGGCACAAAGTGAATGCTTAAGAAATGTTTGCTGACTAGCAAAATGTGAGCTTAGCTATCTTCTAATTGTTGTTTTTGGTTCCCCCAACTTCTATTAGGATAACACCCCCATTATCCCCCAACTCTAAATATGCTTACGTCTCCTGGACTCAAGGTGAAGATGGGATAGAGGGAAGAAGAATTCTGAATCTGGCTGGAAAACTTCCTCAAAGAATTTCTGTCGATCTCGAAGGCGGAGCTGCTGTCGGTCCAGGGCTCCACGGGAATTGGGATCCATTCTGGCTCCTGTAGGGATGGAGAGGAGTTTAAACCCTTCAGAGGAAGGAGGTAGCACATAGTAGTGAAAAGAGCACTGGACTGGGAGCCAAGTAACCCAAGTTTTTGGTCCTAGTTCTGCTATTAATTCATTTCCTGTATGACTTTAAGCAACTCCCCGAGTCTCAGCTTCTTTATCCAACAAACGAGGGCACTGAACAAGATGATCATTAAGATTCCTTCTGGCTCTGACATTCTAATGTCTATGATTTTAAGTAGTGAAGAGGGGATACAGAAAGACTGGACATAACTTTGTGTTTAGGTCACTATAGCATCTATAGTCTCATCCCTGGTTTCAACCCACATCCCCTATCTATCCTCATTCAACTTCTCTCCCTAATCCATTTCCCTCTATCTCTTTCTCTCTTCAGACACATATACTCTATCCTTCCCTACTGAAGCTGACTTGTGCTTTCACAAAAGGGATGTCCGTCCCAGGCACTGCTGGGGGGAAGCTGGTTCCACAAAAGAGGCTGCTCCTTATCAGAGGAACCCTGCCAAATGCTAGAGAACAGTGAAGTCTAAGGGTTGGGCCAGCCTGGATGAACAGGACCAGGGGGGAAAGAGAACCTTGCTCAGGTCAGGACATGAAGAAGGAATGAAGAACCTGGACAAGGATGTTTCCTCTGAAGGAATAATTTAGTCTAAGTTTTTAAAATTGCAGACTTAGAACTCAGGAAACAGGCTGGCTGAGGTTTTTAGAATATGTCAATTTTAATGTGTGCTGAGCTTTGTTTTTATTTTTAAATAAAAACATGAAGTATCATCATGAAGAAAATCTGAGATATCATTATATATATATATGCATACATATATACTGTAAAGGGCTACATAAATGTGAACTGTTATAAGATGTTAAAACTATAAAATAGCCCTTAGAACCCAGCATTAGCACCCAAAATAACTGAATTTAGCATGTTAGAGCCAGAAGAGAGATATCAGCACTGAAAGGGAACTTAGAGAACATCTGGTCCAAACACTGTCCCTTTACAGAAGGGGATACTGAGATACAGATGTACCTACTATTATGAAGCTATTGGAAGAATAGGTTATCTGAGCATGAGGATGAAGAGGAGCCAGGGAAATTAATGCTTTTTCAATTCTGCAGAGTTCTCTCCGTAACTTCTCATATCTAAGAGACTAGATTATTAAACCGCAGAGCTGGAAGGTACCTTCCATCTTTGAAGAGGAACACTAGAATAGTGGGGAATTCATGGAGCTCCCAGTAAGAACAGAGGTCTTTTGGCACTCTATTCTTGGATTTTTCCTATTCCTAGGATGGAGACACACCCTTTTCCCAGTAGTATGTCCTTCTAGGTTACCTACTTATCATTTGAAACAGCCAGGTCCCCAGCCCATCTAAATAAGACCGACAGGACCTGGGGGTCTCAGGGTCTCTAGGTGAAGGCCAGTCAAGGAGAATGGGACCCCAGAATATGAGGTTGGCAAAGGCGTAGAGGAAGTCAAGGTGGGGAGGGAGATTTGGCAGCAGGGAAAGGCTGGGGACAGGGAGAAGGGCTGTAACTAGGATCCATGGGAAAAGCTCTTAGAGCAGCCGCCCAGGTCACTGAGCTAAAAATACTCCTGAGCCCCGCAGGGGCGCTAGTTAGGGGTGGAAGAAGAGGGGGAAGGGGACTAAGCCAGGCCTAGGAATCCCCTCCCTAAGAAGTCATTTTCCACCTTCCCCTCCCGTCATCTGGTCCTGGAGACCCCAGATCAGTAGCAATGAGGATACAGTGATGGGGGGAGGTGGGAGGGAAGGAGAAAGAAGGGAGGGAAATGGATAGGTAGAAAGCCTTGTTTACTGGTCTTGGAGGAGGAGCATATGACAGGAGGAAAAGGAGATCCAGACTACGCTTCACCAGCAACAGGGCAGGGGATGAAATGGGAGGTCTAGATCCAGAGATCGTGAGGTCTCTTTCTTCCTCCATCCCCCACCCATAGCGGTTCTCAAAAGGCTCTTGATTGAGCGAGAGCTAAAGAATTTCCCTAAAAAAGGAAAAAGCATGGAATGATAGGGGGAGGGGGGAACCGAGAGATCAAGGAGGTATTTTTCTGCTTGACCCTCAGCTACCCAGTTGGTCTTCCCAGTCCACTCCTCTCCTCAGCCTGGATGCACCTGTCCTTAACCAGGCTCCCTCCTACCTTGCCTGGCAGCCCGTGTCCCGGTCCCTAAGCTGCCTCGGCTGCCTGCTGAGTACGGAGGAGACGCTCTGGGAGCCCCGCTGGCTCTAAAGGAACACTGCGCGTGTGCGCCTGCCAGCCCGGTAGAAGCTGTTCCGACCCGGGCAGCGGCGGCTGCGTGGGCGTGAGAGCAAGACGCCCCGCCAGGCGGGGTGTGGCCCTGGCGGAGACAGGGACCCTTCTTGCTCCACCCGTCCTGGCCTGCGGTGTTGGCTAGCACTCCCTGCAAGCGGGCCCTGGGAGAGTGAACTAGGAAGAGGAGGGCAGCGGAAGTAGGGTTAGAAGGAGATGAAGTGTCCCTTTGGTCTGAGTGTCTGGGATCTCCATTCTCATAAAGGGACCTGGATCCAACTCACTACAAGCATACCAGCTGAGGAGGTAAATAGGCATTGTTAGTGGACCAGTAATCTTTTCTAGCCTTCAAACACAATTTGCGCAACTGGCACACCTAACAGTCTTCCTTAAGTACTTTGGTTACACAAGCATACTCGTCCAAAGTCTCCCTTATAGCCATTAGCTAAGGATACACATATGGTCCCCCTGCACACTCAGACACATTTCACATCACAACTCACATGTCTCTATATTGTTTAAAATGTTTACAAAGCCTTTTCCTCACGGCAACTCAGTGAGATAAGCATACACAAATGCACATACCCATAGCAACCGTTTCCACAAGCAAACAATATTGCCAAGAAAATATGCCCTATGGATAGCTGTGGTTCAGAGGGCCACTGAGAGCCCCACCTGACTGAACAACTGAAAACTGCATGCATCCAGGACTGAAATACATAAGATTTCCCATCCAGAATATCAGACGCATTGATGCACTATCAGCCCAAATCTCTTTTGTACAAAGACAGGCACACTTGTTTTTCTTTATACATCCAGACACAAGCATTTACACATGGTCTTTTTGCACAATGACGTTTCCCTAGAAGGCACAGGGCACCAGAGGGGGGAGGTGGAACCCAAGAAGTTCGCTGTATGTCCCCGGGGGCTTCAGTGGAAATATAGCTAAGACTTGCTTTGAGTCTTGTCCCCGCCTCCCACTACCTACTACGTTACTGGATTTAGGGCAGGTGCACTGATGCACCGAAGCTGGGTCACATCCCCCTCTCCCTAAGACTCACCAGGCAGCCTTCAGCTCTTTGCTCTTCCACCAACACTGCCCGTGCACTGGACTAGGAGGAAGCCAGAGCCAGGGCGGAGCTCCCCGGGAAGGGAGAGAGGCGGTGTCTGAGCCGCTCCAGAGCCAGCTCCCACAGCTGGCCTCAGAGCGCTCTGCAACCCAGGGACCGAGAGAGGGCACTATGGAAGAGTCAAGGAAGCAAGGCCTAGAGCCGGCAGATGGGAAATTTAAGAGTATGCCAATATCACAGCTGGGACCTTAGCGATTGTCTAATCAGATAATTAAAGACTGCTGAGGCTAGAAAGGGCTTTAAAGGTCGCTTAGTCCAGTCCCCTCACTTTAAATGGAAGGAAATTAAAGCTATGTG
This sequence comes from Monodelphis domestica, assembly GCF_027887165.1. NCBI lineage: Eukaryota > Metazoa > Chordata > Mammalia > Didelphimorphia > Didelphidae > Monodelphis > Monodelphis domestica. The sequence continues at coordinate 509,346,009 of NC_077227.1, read as the reverse complement.
AGGGAAAGTCACTTGCCCAAGGTGACAGAGCACATAAACAGCAGAAGCAGAAGAACTTAGTCTTGCTGACTTAACGGAGGCTTTTCTCCTTCCTTCAGAAGACCTCCAGAAACTCTGTGAACTTCGAAAGGCAAATAAATTACATCTTTATCTTTATTTTTCTCTAACTGAAAAAAAAATTCTCTTCAATTATTTGAAAACATTATTCTGATCCCTCTATAGGCATATATAGAGATAGGGCATATAGAGAGATATATACATGCCAAAGGAGTCCATCTCTCTCTCACACACAAATTAAGAAACCCTGCACTAAATAAGAGATCTGAGACTTTGGAGATAATATAATCATAGAACTACCTTGCAGAGCTAAATTAGAGCTGGAAAGGACACCTCTGGCCCAAGACTCTCCTTTTACAAATCTGGACAATTTGACTTAACTTTGTGCTTTGGTCACTATAGCACCTATAGTGGAAATTGAGGAAATTGAAAATAACAGAGCCAGATCTGAAACTTGAGTTTTCAGACTTTCAGAGCAACACTCTATATACTTATATAATATATAGGGAAAAGAACCAATTGTTCTTACATGTATGTATATATATTTGTGTATGTAATATATTACAGGTAAGCTTCAGAGCTTACCTGTAAATCTTACTAGCTTTGTGATCATTATCAAGCCACTTATTCTCTGTGTCTCAAACAACTCCTGAGAATCTAACACCTAAATTTCATACAGAAGTTGAAATCTGCATTGATGGATGGAGCTTCTACCTCTTCAAAAATTTTTTATTTTATTTTTCCCAATTACATGCAGACACAATTTTTAATGATCATTTTCTAACATTTTGTGATCCAGTCTCTCCCCTTTCCCTTTCCCAAGAAGGCAGGTAGTATGATATAGATTATGAAGTGCTATCATAATTTTAGCAGCTATTTTTTAAAAAGCTCTTACCTTCTGTCTTAGAATTACTACCATGTATTGGTTCTAAGGCAGAAGAGCAGTAAGGGCTAGGCAATGGGTGTCACACAGCTAGGAAGTGTCAAGCCAGATTTGAAGCCAGAGCCTCCCATCTCTAGGTCTGGCTCTCAATCCACTGAGCCACCCAGCTGCCCCCTAGTATCTATTCTTTGAGTGGCAAAGAATTGGAAACTGTGAGGGTATCCATCAATTGGAGAATAAGCTGAACAATATGTGGTATGTGTTTATAATGGAATACTATTGTGCCATAAGAAATGATGAGCAGGATGAGTTCAGGAAAACCTGCAAAGACTTATATGAACTGATGCAAAGTAAAGTGAGCAGAACCAGAAGAACATTATATACAGTAAAAGAAATATTGTTATGTGATCAATTATGAAGGACTAAACTATTATTGGCAAAGCAAGGTTCCAAGATAACCCCAAAGGGTCTCATGATAAAAAGTGCTAAAAGGAACTGCATCTGATTGCAGATCATGGCATGTTTTAGCATGCTATCTTTTACTTTTATTCCTTTCATAAGTTTTTTATTGTATATGTGATAATGTGTCTTCAGTTGTGACATGGAGAATATGAAAATATGTATTGCATGAAAGCACATGCACTGGTATTAGACTACTGTGTCATGGACTAGAGGAAGGAGAGAATATGAATTGAAAAATATCAGAAAATAATTGTCAAAAATTGTTTCTACATGTAACTGAAAAATTTTTAAATTTAAATTAAAAAGTAAAAACAAAGTGTTATTATGCAATAAAAACTTCCATGTTCATGACACATTACTTGTAGAAAACCTCAAAGATTTTCCCTTCTGATATGCTTAGGGCAGTGATGGCAAGCCTATGGTATGAGTGTCAAGGATGGCATGCAGAGTGCTCTCTGTGGGTACTAGGTCACCCTCCCTGGCCCCCTCTCTAAGAGTTCATTACTAGAAAAGCAGAGGGACTTGATGGAGCTGCTCCCCTCCCCCTCTCCACCATGACTGGCAACATTTTTTCACATTACCTGTCCCTCTGCCCAGTAGCCCAATGAGAGCATACAATGGGGTAAGGGGCCCAACATGTGGTCTGGGGAGGGCAGGCAGGGGGAGCATAGCCTGGCATTCTGTCCCTAAAAGATTCACCATCACTGGCCTAGGGTAATAACTATTTCCTTGTGATCTGGAAGATTGTAAGACTGTGGATCCACTCCCTTCCCCTAAAAGATTGGCCTGAACTGAAGAATCATTTTGATATAGATCTTTTTTTTTAACCCTTATCTTCTGCCTTAAAATTGATACTAATTATTGGTTTTAAGACAAAAGAGCAGGAAGGGCTAGGCAATGGAGGTTAAGTGACTTGCCCAGGGTCATAAGGCTAGGAAGTGTCTGAGGCCAGATTTGAACCCAGGTCTTTCTGACTCCAGGCCTGAGTCACCTAGCTGCCCCCATTTTGAAATAGATCTTGTCCATTAAGGTTGTTAATGAGAAAAATAACTGAATTATCAGTTCCTGGAGGGGAAAGAAGCAAGAAAAGAATACAGCTGGTCACTTAAGACTAACAGGATAGAGAAATAATGGGGGGGGGGAGATAATTATAGTAAGGTATAGTAAGGATAGCAAGCAAGCAAACAAACAATATTAAGCACTTACTATGTATAAAAATCTATGCTAGGCTCAGTGGATTGAGAGTCAGGCCTAGAGATGGGAGGTCCTAGGTTTAAATCTGGCCTCAGACACTTCCTAGCTGTGTGACCCTGGGCAAGTCACTTGACCCCCTTTGTCTAGCCCTTACCACTCTTCTGCCTTGGAACCAATACACAATATTGATTCCAAGATGGAAGGTAAGGGTTTAAAAAAAAATCTATGCTAGATACCCATGGGGATAGAAGGAATAAACAAGCCCCGTACTCAGGGAGCTTACATTCTCATAGGGCAAGTAGGGAAAAACACTTAGACATATACATTACACCTTAAAAGACCTTTAAAATGAGTCGAAACTAAAAGGACTCTTGAAACTAGTAGATCCTCATTTTATAGATGGAGAAAACAGGCTCAGAAAGAGGAAGTCTATAATTTTCCATTTTGTTATTACTCAGTCATGTCTGACTCTTTGTGACCCCATTTGGGGATTTTCTTGGCAAAGAACCTGGAATAGTTACTCATTTCCTTCTCTAGCTCATTTGACAGATGAGGAAAGTGAGGCAAATAAAGTTAAGTGACTTGCCCAAGATCACACAGCTACTAAATGTCTGAGGCCAGATTTGAACGCAGGTTATCCTGACTCCAGGCCTGGCTCTTTATCCATTCTTCTGCCTCCCTGCCCCTAACAAAATTATTTCTGAGGGTCCTTCTGACCTAACTCTTGGCTCCAAGGGGTAGTTATTTGGGACTCTCCATCCTCACTAGTAGAAATCCAGAAATGCCTGAAAGGAGGGAAGTGAAACTGGGAGAAAGGAGGTAAAAGGCACTTCTGGCTTCTACAGAGCAGATGAATGACTCTGGTGTCTCTTCAGGTTCATGAAAAAAAAATACTAAGAAAAAAGCTAACTTGTAGAGAAATGGACAAATCTCTTTCATGTCCATAACCCCAAATTGCTACCATAAAGACGTTAGGGAATTTTTCCTAGAATGATATCTGAGACTCTTAACTGAGCTGCTTTATCTCACTCCCAAAAGGAGAGCTCATTCAATCTGTACTGTCTGGTATATATGCTCATGTTGATTTTTTTCTCATTTCTGTTTTGCTTTCAGCTTGGATACATAGGTTTCTTTGCTATTTGCTCTGTGTGTTCACTGCACAACTGGTGTCTGATGGGAAAGGGTGTTAAGCTTCAGATATATAGCTTGGGACACTCTTTCCCCATTAAGGAACAAAGATTAGGAGTTTAGCTTTAACCAAAAAATTACTTTTCCTAGACTAATATTTAATGAAGCAGATCTAACTTTGGCCTGTTATATACCTCCTTTCTGTGAGAAGAGCAGAGTAGCTAGCCTCTGTCCCCAATCCACTACTTCCTTTCCTGGAAGAAATCAGAGTCTCCTTTGGAGAAGGGTGAGAGGAGAAGACCTTAGAAATGTCTATTCTTGCCTCTAGGAACCACATTAGGCAGACCTATGTATACATACATAATCTACACAGGACAAAAACGTAGCCTGCCATACTTAGCTTATGCTAACATTTTATGTTCTATAGTCTAAATCTACTTCTTTGACATTCCATAATTATTTTATTCTGTGAAACAAGTTGGGTACAGGTAGGGAAACTACAGTGTCATGGAAAAACATGCACTCGTGTCACTTACTAGCTTTATGACCTTACCTTCCCAAGCCTCAGTTTCTCCATCTATAAAATGGGGACAAGAATTTTTGCACTACAAACCTCACAGTAATCCTAAAGGATCAATGGATTTCGAGCTGGAAGGAACCCTTCAGATCAGAGTCAAATTCTTTCTTTTTTATAGATGAAGAAACTGAGACTCAAAAAGGTCAAGAGACTTACCTAAGACCATAGAAGTAGTAATGAATAGAACCAAGACCTAAAACTGAAGCCTCTAACTTGAAACCTAGTGCTTTTTTCTTAAGCTTTCTTTGTAAGGATCAAACAAGATAATAGATATTGAGGTACTTTAAGTTCCCAGCATAAACTTTCATCCCCTGTTCTTAGTAGCTATCTGACCCTGGGGGAATCATTACCTATCTATAAACCTCAAGTTCCTCCTCTGGAAAATGAGGATACTAATCCTTGCATTACTTCCCTCATAGGATTATTGTAAAGAAGTACTTTGTAAACCTTAAGTAGCTTAAGGATTTTTCCATAAAATGTGAGCTACTATTAATGGACCCCTAAGGAATAAAGTAAGGGGTTGGTTTGTTTTTTGTTTTTTTTTTTTTGGCCACAGCAACTCATGAAACCATCTGCTAAGGCTTGGAATGGGTTTAATCTGAGTCACTGTCAAAGGAAGCACCCACTCTAGGGAAAGCCCAGATGTTTTGAAGTATCAAAATAATATTTTCCCATTAGGAGAAATAGACTGGATTTCACTTCCCAGGCTTAACTTGTCAGCCTCCAATGGCAGGACTTCCCACCTGCCAAGTATGACACTACCACAGGTGATCACAAAGTTCTATGAGGTCACAGCACTCTTATCTATGTCACAACCCACCAGCCCTAACAAGTCATTGACCTCCTCTACAGAGAGGGGAGCAGGCCAATCTTGGCTTCAAACCTAACCCATCAGACACTACTTGCTCTCCACCAAGAAGTAGCCCCTCGGTGAAACGGAGAATGAAAACCAGGCCTGTTCCCAAGGTTGGGTACCATGCAGGGCACAAGGGGCCACCAGACCTAAAAGAATCAGAGCTCAGCAGGGACCATGAAGGGTGCTGAGAAAAGTAGTGGGGAAAGTGCTACATTTGGAGTTAGGAGGCCTTGGTTTGAATATTGGTTGAGCAACTTCCAAGCTTTGTAATTTTCTGAAAGTCATTTTAACTCTCTAAGGTCATCTGTTCCCTAACCTGAAAAATGAAAGAATGGTTCTAACTGAATGTTCCCTAATCTGAAAAACGAGGAACTGGCTCTTCATTTTCCTCTTACCCCTAAATCCTATGACCCTAGAAAACATAGTACAGAGCTGCTATGTAATCTACCACTGAACCAAAACTGGGCTCTGAACTGTCACCCCATCTCATCAAAAGTCAACAAGAACGACACCATACATAGAAATTCCTCTCCTTATATTATCTCTCCAAAACTTCTTTTCCTAGGTCCAAAATACGGAGCAGTGGAAAAAGAGGTTCCGACATGGCAGGGAAGCTGAGCTAAACCAGCTGAGGACGGTAAGAGACACACATCCCATCTTTCTTTGCCCAAGCTTCAAGCCAGGAGGCTCTTCTAGAACATCTCATATTGTAGGTCCTAGAACTTGGAAAGAACCTTAGAGGGATCTAGTTCAACTCACTTGATTTGTAGAGGGAGAAACTGAGTCCCAAAGAAGGCAAATGCCTTAAAGTGTCAAAAGACACAACTTGGACCCAGGTCTCTTGATTCCAAATCTAGAATGCTTCCACTACATGATACTGCTGTCTTCTCACACTGTTTTAAACCCCAGGCTGAGCTGGCTAAATGATCAGGGATGGATGGAAAGGAGAAAGGCAGGAAATAGGAAAGGTCCAGGAAGGCTCATGGCTGTCTCTCCTAACCTTTTGTGGCCTCCTGTGTAGGTAATGAAGAACCTGTCACTCCTGAAGCTGTTGAAGAAGTCAAATCCCCGTACAATAGGTCTCCACAGTTTGGCGAAATCCTGCTGGAAACTGCTATTTCAAGTGCCCCAGATACTTCGTGTTTCCTCTAGGTGATCAAGGCTCTCACTGTGCCCTGGGAACTTAGTCTGTGGAGCGCTACACTGCCAATATTCCCAGTTCTGGGCAGCTCTAGTACCTTGGACAGCCCCAGGGTAGGAGGGTGGTGTGGAAAGAAGTGGAAGATAGCCTACTTTATTCAGAATTCAGAATTGATATCTTTCCTCCTTGAATCCTGACTCTTGCAACTTACTTTGAGCAAATCACTCAATCTCTCTGGGCTGAATTCTCAGTTCCTTCATCTGTAAAATGGGAAGGATGGGGTAGGGTTGGCCTAGTTGAATTTAAAAGTTTTTCCAGCTTTAAATCTATGATTCTGTGATCTTGGACAAGTCACATCCTCTCTTGTGGATATTCAGTAGAGAGTGTCTAAAGTATTGTTTTTTGTTCATCTTATCTTCTGCCTTAGAATCAATCTTAAGACAGAAGAACAGAAAGCACTAGACAAATTGAGGTTAAGTGACATGTCCAGGATCATACAGCTAGGAAGTCTCTGAGGCCAAATTTGAACCCAGGTCCTCCCAACTCTAGATCTGGCACTCTTATCTACCCTGCTACTTAACCACCTCTAATTTTCTCACTCCAGAATCTATAACCCTTCACATTTCCCCTACACACATCTTATCAGATGTACCCCTTCACTTTTTATTCACTCATTGAACAAATATTTATTTCCCCAGCTCCTACTGCTCCCAGAGGACAGAATCCCAACTGGCCAGCTAAAATGCTGCTGCTCCCCACTTGAGTCTAGTTGCAGTCCATTTCAGTCACCTTTTTAGCAGAAATTGTCCCAATATTGAAAAGTTTGAGTGATTTCCTTCAAGAAATTTCTCTCTCCACTCACCTCCCCATTTCTCTTCTTCCCTTGAGTAGCAGGAAACAAATTCAGAGGTAGAAGAGTTTTACAACATAGAATGTTGGAGCTAAAAAGAATCTTAGAACATGATATATTGTGACCAGAAGAGACATTAGTAACCACTTGGTCCTGCATTTTACAAAGGAGAAAACTTTAGTGCCTTGCCCAATGTTTAACATTAAATTAGTAGAGTCAACTGGGTAGCACAGTACATAAAGTGGCAGGCCTGGAGTGGGGAGGACCTGGGTTCTCTGGGCCTCAGAGTCTTCCTAGCTGTGTGATCCTGGACATGTCACTTAACCTCAATTTGTCTAGTGCTTTCTGCTCTTCTGTCTGAGTAGCAACTGGGTAGCACAGTGAATAAAGTGGCAGGCAGCCTGGATTTGGGAGGACCTGGGTTCAAATTTGACCTCAAAACACTGCCCAATTGTGTGTGACTAGGCAAATCACTTAATTCTGTTTGCCTAGCCCTTCCTGCTCTTTGTCTTAGAACTGAAATTAAGATAGACGGTAAGGAGATTCAAACAAACAAAAAGCATTAAATTAGTAGTAGAGGCAGGAGTGGAATTCAGGCCTTCTAAATCTCTGTACAATGCTCTTCTCCTCTCCACCAATACCCTTTTCACCCCTCTCCCATCTCATTCTGCTCAGCATATGTCTGTTTCTGATGACAGGAGTATCCTGTATACAGATAACATTATTCTCTATTTTGGGTCTGACCTGAGGTTGCAATCCCCCCTCTATCCCAGAGGCAGGCTAGATTAAGGTTGGGGGGAAAGAGGGTAGAAGGAGTAATAAATAGAGTTCAGCTCTAGGGCTAACTGGATCTGGCCCATTCTGTGGCTTAGACTGTACTGACCAGATCTCCACCCTTTCCACTGCTCTCCTAGGACCAGTAGAGGTACTTCCTCCCAACTAATGGAAATGGACAAAGACCCCATAGAGATTGGAGAGCTGGTAACAATGAATGAAGAGGTAGAGAAGGTGAAGGCAAAGATGGGAAAGAACAAGAGAGTGGCCAAGAAGGCAACAAGAACTAAGAGTCACTGCTCCTTCTCCACCTCCTCCTGCTGCTCCTCCAAGGTCAAAGGCACCAAGCCCTCTCACTTCATCATCTTGAAGACCTTTCCCAAACCCCTCAAAGGAACCTCCCAGAACTTAACAAAACCTTGGAAATGGTTTGAAGGTCTGCCCAAACGCATCCACATACCAGCCCCCAGATCACTCTGCCGGCCTTCTTCACTTCGCTGGGTAAAGCGCTGCTGTACCCGGTTCTGTTCTGCATCCTTGGAGCTGCCAAGGGCTTACCTTTACAAAGCATGATTCAGGCTGTTGCCTTAGTCAAAAGTCTTAGCCTTTGGCTCTCTGTGTGTTTATTGGCTGGGGGGGGGGGGGGGGGGGCCTGGGAGGCAAAGGTTAAAAATCAAAGAGCTTGAAAGGTTTTGGTAGAGATCATCTCACTGTTGGAACCAAAGGCCCATGGAGGAGGGAAAATGACTTGACCAGTCTCACAACTAACTGGCAGCAGATTAGGGGGAACTGGAACCCAGGCTTCCTAACTACACAAATATAGTGCTCATATTACTGGCGGAGAAACAGAACGATCTTGAACCTTGGGCTCAGGTTTCAATTCCTAACTTTTGGAACTTACTGATGGGCCCTGGTAATGGACAAATAAGTCAGTTAAACACTTTGAACCTTGGTTCTTATCTGTCAAATGGGGAGAATAATACATAAAGTACTACCTAGGTCACAGAGCTTATGAGGAAAAGGTTTTGTGAGCTATTGAAATCTAAGTAGTTATTATTACAAAGTACTTTCCTCAAACAGCTCTGGAGAGGAAGTGCAAGTATCATTAATCCTCACTTGAGAAAAGAGAGGACAGAGAGATTAAGTGATTTGGGATTGAGATTAAGTGACTCCAAGGCCAGCGATATTACATTACTATACGCTACTAGGGTTTTCCTTCTTGTTGTAAGCAAGCCTCTAAGTGACTCCCCACTAAGGGCTCTAATTCTGAATTGGAGCCTCTTCTCCTCTGCCTTCGAAAAGCCCAGCCCTCATCCCACCCCAGCCCACCGCTTAGCTTTGTCCCCTCCACAATAGCCCACCCTAGGGGGGTAAACTGCATCCCAGTACCCTCCCAGACAGGTGGTCTAACATCCCCTATAGAGCCTACCCGTAAGCAGCGCCCCCTAGCGACAGTGCATCCATTTAACAGGCTCTGAGCTGGCTGGTGGCGGGGACTCAGTGAGTGCGAGAGGTCAGCCCTCCCCTGCAGGAAGTGCGAGAGAAGTCACGACTGGGCAAATAAATGGCCCACATAACACAGCACGGGGTTAGAGCCATCTGGCCAAGATCCTTCTGTCCTTAGGAAAGAGGAAAAGACTGGAAGGAGGAAGAGGTGGGCAGCCCTGGAACGGGAAGCCAAGAATGCTGGGACTTCCTGGAGAGTGGAATTTATCCTGGACTAACCCAGGTCGCGCCAGCAAGTAGGGCTCATCATGATCTGGACGTCATAATTGCTTCGCTCAGGCTTCAGAACCCTCCCCCTTCCAACCTCCACCTCAAAGAAAGAGGGAACCCAGCCGCTCCCAGAGTGCTAACCTGGAGGGAGTGCTCGTTACTTTTGTATGGTAGGAGATATATCCTTACATTTACATCTCTGCCGATGTTCCATTGCTGGGAAAATCACGGCCGGCTGTGGGCTTAAAACAAGCCTCTGGCAGCTCATACAATTTGGAGAGGCTAGATTTTGAGTTGGATAGGGTCCTTAGAGATCACCACTCATTTTACAGACAGGAAAACTGAGGTCCAAAATGGAGACGTGGACCATCCAGTATCACTCAGCTGGCCAGCATCAGCCAGAATTCGAACTCATACTCTCCGTTTCGGATACCAGAGTTCTTATCCTTGACTCAAAGGGATATTTTTAGCACTACATTAAAAAGTTAGAGATAGAGCTTGTTAGATTAAATATGCAAAGAATCAGGAGACCTGGATTCTAAGTTTAGCCAGAGGAGACCTGGATTCCAAGTTTAGATAGAGATTCCTTCCTGACTAACTGTGGGCCTCAGTTTCCATAGGAATATTGGTCTATGAATATAGGTCCGTCGGATCACAGATTTTGAAAGGGAAAGAATCTAAGAAGCCACTGGTCCCACCCTCTCATTTTCCAGACGAATTCAGGGAGTGGGTGACTTGCCCATGATCACACGGGGAGTAAACAGTCATTGCTTTTTCCCTCGTAGGACTGTGGTCCAAGGGTTCCTCCTTCGATGCTTGTCTCAAGCCTCAGGGTGGAGACCCAGAGGCAGCAGTGCTCAGCCTGGACAGGTGTGTGAGCCCGGGGCGGTGAGGCTGCACACGCTGGGCAGTAGAGGGAGGGAGGAGGGAGCTAGGCGGTGGGAACTAATGGGTTGGCGCAGATAAAGCTAAGCGGGAGCAGTCTGAAGTACCGGTTCCACTGCTCCCGTTTTCCACATGGGACCCTGCAGACTGCCCTGAGAGGGGCAATGGCGCTGGGTCTCCTGCTTTCGGCGCTGCTGCTGCTGCCCTGCTTTGGTAAGGCACCCAAGATATGCTGAAGCACGCACCGCAACCCTCTGCTACACGCTCTCCGTCGAGTCCTCCACGTCTATCCTCCTGCCTCCAGCCCCCAAGGTGCGCTCTCTTCCCTCCCATGGCAAACTGACCTCCCAGGAAGCTGCGGCCGTGGCGCCTTCCCTGCCTGTTAAGCCCCTGAGCTGCGCGCTCTGCTTGCCCAGCGCAAACTGCCCAACCGCTTCTAGAGCGTGTGCGCTCTCAACCGGCCTCTTCGCCCAGACTGGCTCCGTACCCACCGCGTTTTCTCTAATTTAAGAACAGCCTTTGGCCTCCTCTAGCTTTCTTGCTTGCTCGCTCTGCCTGCCTCCTACTCCCCTAGGCTTCCTGCTCTCCATCCTCGAAACCTCCCCTCAGTCCTCGAGTCTCTTGGCTCCCTTCTTCCCAGCTGAGCCCCAATTTGCGTATTCTCTCACTGCCTGGGCCAAAATAAGCGTAAACTTTCAAGCTGGGGTAGGGTAGAGGGAAAAGGGGGACGAAGGTCCATGATGGGGGGCGGGGGAAGAAGCTGAAAGACAGGCTCGATCCGTGGTGGCTTAAAAGCGAACTTTTTCTAGGGTATAGGGGGAACAACGGGAGAACTAGGGTTTGCATATGGGAGTGAGATAAGTATTATGTTGGGGTTGGGCTGGCGGCTTTGACTCCCTATGGAGCCAGGCTAGCTCATCGCATCCCATCCCATCCTTTTCTTTCCCTACCTTCTACTCCAGGGACTTCAGTTAGGGCTCGAGATGCCCAAGTAAAATGCATTCAAGTCTACCGCGGATTCTCTGCCTGCATACTGCAGCTGGGAAACAGCATGACTGAGGCACAGGGCCTTCGAGCAGTCTGCAGGTGAGTAGGATTCATATTTCTCCCTCTGGGGGCCCCTTGTCTCACATGTCCCCCTCCCTGGCCTTGGTGTCCCTCTTAAGGGGAGACCAAGACCAAAAGGAGATGATACCTCCATTCACTCCCTCTTTTCACCTGCTTCACTAGGATGCCCTAAGGGTACTCATGGCCTCATTTCTTCCCACTAATGAGCAGCTGCTCAACCACCCACCCTCCGGGAATTAATTACCAACGGTATTTGAAAAGGGAGTTTATTTTGTTTCTTCATGAAACCACCTGAATCATCTGCTGAAATGCCAAGATACTTGACCTGCTCCCCACAGTGCCCATGCAAGCCTGACTTCCTGATGGGAGTAAAGAATATTTCTGATGAAATCTGCCATTACATTAAAGGAATTACTTTGCTAACCTTCAGAAAACCAGTGGTTTTAAAGTTTCTTTGAAGCTCCTGGTCTTTTAAGCAAGAAGCACTAGGCAGTGGCCCTGTCTGATCCAAACTGTTACCTTCTAGAATCTTATCTCTTAATTTTTGTTGAATGAGGGTTCCAATCCTGACCCTTCATAAATTCACTGGGTGACTTTTAAAGCACTTTAGGTCTATTGGAACCTCAGTTTACTCTGAAAGAATGAAGTGGTTGAACTAGGTGATCCCATTCCTAACATCCCTTTCTGCTCTATAATTCTATAACTTAATGGAAAAGATTGAGGAACAGAGGTAGATCAAGGTCACACAGTAAAAAAAAAAAAGTATTAGAGAAAGGGCTTGGGATCTCCTGCCTCCTGAGCCCAATTGGTGTTCTCTTCCTGGGAAGCCACAGATAAACAGGGAAGCCAAAATTCACCAAGTCCTACTTTGGATATTTTACCACTTCTTTAATTCTGATTTCCCCTGCAGTCCCCCTGCTGCCATCCCATCTTCTATCACAGGGAATTCTGCCTTGAAACACCAAGTCACCATGTTCTTATCCTCATGACATCTAAATGATTCACCTTGATTTGGGCCTCCCTTTCTTCCCTTTATAGTCCTACAGTTAACTGATGCAGCTAGATACATCATCTTCCCCCAACCTCCTTACCTCCCTTGTCCCCTTGTCATTCATTCTCTTTTATCCCTGGATCTCCTGAGTTCAATAGGATTTTTTCCCCATCCCCCACTCTTCTGCAGCTGATTAATACTAGAAGCCACCCAGTATCTCACTGTGTCCACTATGAATTCATATTTTTAAAATTTTTCAGCTAGGCCCTCACTGTTGCCCTGCTGCCCAGTTAATCATCTTCTTCTTCTTTGATTGACCATCCTATTCCTTCTCAGTGAGTTCTCCAGATCATCCCCTCTCTTCAAGACCTCTTATGGCAGATGCTCTTATCACCTGTTCTACTGATTGTGAACTCTTTAGTTGCCCCTACTCCACAAACACCACAGAACCCTTCTAAGATTGTTTGATAGTCTCTAAAGGTAGTCTTTCTCCTTGCTAAAACAACTTTTCTACTTATTCTTATTTCTTCTCTTGCTCTAACAAAATCTCTCTGAACTGGCTTTCCCCAGTTAATCAGGTTTTCATCTGCCTCTTCCTTTAAAAACATTCACTTGATTCTGCTATCCTCTCAAACTATAGCCTTGCATCTCTTCTTTGGATGCCAAATTCCTAAAAAGAAATATTTTGCTTCTTTCATTTCCATACAACCTATTTCAGCCATTTGCATTCTGACTTTTAGTCCCACCACTGGAATGAGGCTGCTCTCTCCAAGACTACTAACAATTTAATTTCCTGACTCCTAAATCAGGTGGCTTCTCAGTCAGCAATCTCTTTGACCTTTCTGCAGATATTGCCCATATTAACCCCTCCTAAATGAAAAATTTCTATCCATTGCTCTCACTTGGCTCTTCAGACCAAATTGTTCAGTTTCCTTTGATTAGATCATCCATCTTCTGCCCCTCTAGGCTTCTTAGGGTTCTGTCCCATGCCCTCGTCTCTCTCTACACTGGCTCTCTTTCTTGGTGTTGTCATCTGTTCCCACTAGTTCAGTTATCATCTCTACACAGATAACTCCCAAATCCATTTATTTGGCTGTTCCTGCCCCTCTAGTTTTGTAACACCAACTGGCCATCAGCTGTCTCTTTTTAGATGTCCTGCAAGCACCTGGTACTCTAGTACAACATCACCAAAAAAAGAACTAATTCTCACTATTAAATTATGCTTTTTTCAAATTTCCTTATTTCTCTTGAGAATATTGTCATCTTCCCAATCAACTAGATTTATAACCTGTGAATCAGTCCTGAATCTTCATCTACCTATTTCCCCAAAGCCAATCAATTTACCAAATCTTGTAGATGCCACAATAGCTAACATTTTTATATGGCACTGTGTGCTTTGAACTTTACAAATATCTAATTTGATCATAACAAGGATCCTAAGGTAGATGCTATTATCTTTCTTTTATAGAGGTGAAGTAACCTGCTTAAGATCACACACCTTATGCCTGATGCTGGATTTGAACTTGGGTGTTCCTGACTCATCTTCTAGTGCTCTACTACCCACCAACCTCTTTTCTCCACTTATGGACTAATACCACAGTTCAGGTCTTTTATAATCTCTCCTGGGCTACTTAATTGGCTTCTAATTAGTTTTGATTTTTAGTCTTTCCACCTTTTTAGTCATTTCTGAACAACTGCTAAAATAATCTTCCTAAAACACAGGTCTAGCCATTTCACTCCCCTCCTCAAGGAATATTCAGTGATATCCGATTTGTTCTAGCCTGGCATTTAAAGTCTTCCTAACTCAGCTCCCACCGAGACCCCCATTTTTTCTTGCTACTCTGCTTTCTACACGCCGTGTTCTAATCAAACTGGACTACTAACTGTTCCCTGTATTCAGCATTCTATCTCTAATGCTAAACTGACACATCTCCCATGCCTGGCATATATTCCTCCATCATCTCTGCCACCCAGAAATCTTCTCTTCCAAAAAGACTAAGCTCTGGTTCCATCTAAGGGAATCCCCCCCTCACCAATCAACTGGAAATTGACAAGGAAGCAACCATGATGATGAAGGAACTGAGAATAGTTAGCCTGGGGAAGAAACTCATTCAGAACATGATTTTAACTATTTGAAAGGCTGTCATGTTAAAGAGAGATGAGACTTGTTCTTTTTGGCCCCAAGGGCAGAACTAAGTTGCAAAAGGTAGAAGTTGCTGGGGCAAATTTAGGCTTTTCCATAAGGGGGAAACTTAATTAGAGGTCTCTAAAAGTGCAGTGAGGGAGGGAAATAAGCTCCTGGTCTGGCTCTAAGCTCACTGGATGAGAGATGGGAGGATCCTGGATTCAGATGTGGCTTGACACTTCCTAGCTATGACTCCCCAAGTCACTTAACCCCCATTGCCTAGTCCTTACCACTACTCTGCTTTGGAACCAATAAAGAGTATTGATTCTAAGAGGGAAGGGAAGGGTTTTCAAATTTAAAAAAAAAATGGATTAGGAGTTGGAGGGGGGCATTCCCCCATACTGGAGACCTTTAAGTAAAAGCTTTCTGGAAAATGTTATCAAAGAGATTCTTTTTAGGGTATTGGTAAAACCAGTCAACTGATGCTGAAATTCTGGGGTGATTCCTTGTTCTGTAATTGTTGTCAATCTCTTTAATTAACCTTGTACCACATTTATTTGTGTACATCAGATTCCACTAACAACACTATCCCTGGTAGAATGTAAGCTCACTGAGGAAGGGAATTTTGGTTTTGTCTTTGTATTCAGCACTTAACTCAGTGTTCTTACACTGAAAATGCTTGTCATAAGGCTTTTTTTTTTTTAATTAAAGTATAAAAGGCCCTGAAAGACTATCTCTTTTTGTTGTTTGGACTGTAGGTACTGGGAAGAGTTTCATGCTTGTGCCCTGACTACCCTCCAGGACTGTGAAGAGGAAGCTACCTTAATTTGGGAGACATTAAAAAAGGAATCGAAGGATCTCCACTTCCCTGGGAGCTTATTTGACCTATGCAGCCCCAAGGGTTCTGGTGGACCAGGCCCTTTGTACCTACTACCTTGGCACCTTCTGGGCACTGCTCTGCTCCTGGTCTGGCTCTAAGCAAGCCTAGGCTAATGCATGGAACCTGCCACCCTGAGCCAAACCTCCTGTCCAAAGGAGAAGAGGCCCTTTACTGCCTTGTCCTATGTCACTTGATCTAATGACTAATCCTAACAGGCAAAAGTGTGCTAATACCCACAGGTTTCTGGCCTAGGTAGCACCCCACCTTCCCACAATAAATCCTGAGATAAGAATCTCAATATATCCTTTGCAATTAAAAACCTTCCTGTCTCTTCAACCATGTGGGAGTCTTGCATTTTATGAAATTTGCTATGTATTAGTAAGCCTTCCTTAGAAAGTCAGTTTGGAAGGAAAAGGAAACCAGACCCATCAGTTGATATTTTAGAAATTCTGTGAATTCTCAGTATTCATTAAGATATTCCTGCTATATGAGGTCCTAATAATATTAGCTTACTTTTAAATAGCTCTTTTGTAGAGGAAATAGTTGCCTTAGCAGATTGAAAGCCAGTCCTGGATGACAGGTCCTGGTTCAAATTTGGCCTCAGACACTTAATAGTTATGTAACCCTGAGCAAGTCATTTAACCCCAATTGCCTATTTCTTAACCACTCTTCTGCCTTACATACTTAGTATCAACTCTAAGAAAGAGGGTATGGGTTTTTAAAAAAAAAGACAAAAGTTTAAAATAATATCATTTTCCTTACTGGTGTCATTTGAACTAAGTGTAAGTATTGTCCCCCATTTTACAGATGAAGAAACGGGACCTAGGAGGGCAATTTGCCCAAATCACACACTGCAGTAAGCAGCAGAACCCAGGGGCCTGTAACTAGTATTCTTCCCAACATACTACTCCTCAAATCCACAATATTAAAAGCCAGCATTGGCATGACAAGTTGTGTAAATAGGGCTTTAAGCTTTGAAGAACTTTTTTCATGTGAGGCCTGTGAGAAAGGAATTTCAGGGACCTCTATGACTAAGTTACTTACTGTTCTACTATACTAGGAATCATTCCTCAAATCAAATGAAGCAAAGGGGGAAAAGGGTGCCCTTCTGAGCTCTCACTAGCCTAAGGGTCACTGGGTCATTTTATAAGATGCAGAGACTTAACCAGGGCAAGAAAATTTGGGTTTTTGTCTTCTGGGAAAAATGTGGAGAGAATTCATGCATTAAGTAGGGAGTTGGGCCCCTTCCAAGACACAGAAAATCTTTGGCTCAATGCCTCTTCCCCTTAAAGATTTTAGCCTTAATAAAGTCACTTTTACATCTCCTTATATGGCAAAATATTACCTTTTAGATTTCCTCTCCTAGTCCAACCTTTACCCTTTCCCAGTGTCTTTCCACCTGATAATTTGCCTTCTTAAATTTGAACCCAGTCAGTTTTTAAACTTCCTTTACTATGCTAAAATCCAGAGCAGCATGAGAAATCCAGTGACTTCTTAAATCAACTTTCCCTTACCAGCCCTGGTCTTTGGGGCAGATTCCTGGTTCACACCTCCTCTCCACAAAGAATTGCTATAACTCAGCACCAAAAGTAGGTGCCAGGCAAATGTGGAACAGAACAAAGGCCTTACCACCTTGTTAACTGGGCTAGGAAATGATCAGATGTTGGGGACACATCTCTCAATTTGGATCCTAAGGCAGTTTCCTTAAAGCCTGGAGGATTGGGAGTGGGATAGGAGAATATGATGGACTTTGATGGTATTAGTAGGAAAGGGGGACAGCTAGGTGGCTCTGTGGATAGAAAGTCAGGTCTGGAGACAGGAGGTCCTAGATTCAAATTTAGCCTCAGACACTTCCAGACTGTGACCTGGGCAAGTCACTTGACTCCCATTGTCTAGCCCTTACCACACTTCTAAGAGCCAATACTCAGTACCAATTCTAAGATAGAAGGTAAGAATTTAAAAAAAAATAGCAGAGGAAAGGAATATCCAAATCTTGAGATATTAGAGCAGGACAATAACTTCAAGACATTGAGATCAACCTCATTTTACAGATGAAGGAACCAAGGTTCGGAAAGGGGAAGTTACTGCCTCAAAATCACAGTTAGCTGCTGACTAAGCTAGGACTAGAAGCACAGTTTCCTGATGCCTAGTTCAGCACTCTCTACACCAAAGCACATTGGTTCTCTACACATTTATTAATAACTCTTATAGCACTTTAAGGTTTTACAAAATCCAGTCATCACAACAACTCAGGGAGTCAGGTTGGGCCAGTATTTATCTCTGTTTTACAAATAAGGAAACTGTGACTTACAACAGGGCAAGAGAAAGACCAATGTTCACATGGCTAGTGAGTGTCCAAACGAGGACAGAACCTTTTCCTGACTAGTTCTCAGACTGTTTCTACTCTACCATCCTGCTCTGCTAGTATGATAGAAAGGTTGCACCTGGAACCCAAGAAGGAAAACAAGAAACCTGTACCTTTGTGACATTTCCTAAGAGCTTATCAGAGTGACACAGAGTCAGCACAGGGGGAATTGGAAAATAATGTATATATGTACAAAGGAAGTCGAGGAACTATCATATACTCCAACAGGAAATCACTCCCCAAAAGAGCACCTCATCACTGAAACCCTACATCTCTCTCCTCCCAGTCACTCACCCCTGGCTGGTAAGGAATAAACCCTGGATGGCTGGAACATTAGGCTTGTCCCACAACTGAGAAACTTTGTAAGAAGGAGGGAATAACTGTCAATTTATGATCCCTAGGGCCACCATAGGATAGACAAAGGGGAGCCAATGAAAATATGTGTTTCAGGGTAGAAGGCTTTGGGTATCACTAGCATTCAGTGCCTCTATCAACCTTGTTACCCCATTTATAACCTCCCCAATTCACAGAAATAGGTATTTCCCCAAACTAAACTTCTTTGGTCCAACAAAATTAGAGAAGTTATAGCTATCCCAAGTAGGCAGGGTGGATAACCAGGAAGGTGATTTGCTCCAATCAGAATTTCTTGATTTTTTTCTTTAAAAAATAGTGGAAAAAGTGAGATGTCTCCAATTTTTGCTTCCTCCTTTCATTCTGCCCTTGGCCATGGGAAAGGTCCTCTTCCTGATGCATTTCTTCCCTGCAGACACCACTGCCTCAGCTTATGCTAATCATCCACTCCCAGCTGACTGGTGGAGCCTGCTTCTTTCCCACCAAAGTCAACTTCACACTGGCCAAGTCCCTCAGTTCAAGCAAAAAGACCTGGAGGGTATGAAGGGCCCCAGAAGCCAATCTCCTAGACATTAGATTTGGGTGTAGAGTTCAGGGGGATCTCCTTAAGCTCCGTCCTCATACAGAGGTACTCCCCAATCACAGCCATCAAGGCAATACACACAGCATGCACCAGCCACCAGGTCATCGATGAGGGGAAATGGGAACTGTAGATCCAGCATCCCAAGAGGTGGAAGAAATGGACTGTGACAGTGAAGTCCAAACACTGTTTTCCTCGACGGATGAAGTATAACAAACCAAGGGCACTGTAATGGAGGACAAAATGAGGAGAGATCATTGGGTTGGCCTTACTTTGAGTGTTAGCATATGGTAATTTGAAGGGAACTTATCTGAAAGGTCACTCACTTATTGGCCTGAATGAAGTACAACAGGTGTAAGGACAGGAAATGGGCAAACAATACAAAAAAACTTAAAAATTTTGAGATCGTAAAATCAAGGATGCCACGCAGAGAAAAAGGTTAAGTCACATATTCATAAAAAAATTGAAGAAGCTATGAGGAAACCCAGAACAGAGAATGTCAGAGAAGGAAGTAACTTTGGATACTAAATAACCTAACTTTGCCATTTTAGGTATGAAGTCCCAGAGGACCAGAGAGAAGTGACTTGCCCAGGGTCATAGGAGAAAGTTGTAACAGTGTAAATATCTAAAAATCTAGGTATCTTGGGTCTTAGCTCAATGGTTTTATAACTGGCAAAAAGATATAGATGTGAACATTACAGTTATATCAGTTACTTTTCTACGGACACTAGAAATGGGGTAGACACCTAAATAAACCCACTTTCTTTCACCATTTCCTTGAAAGTTTTTGTTCCTTCATTTTTCAGTTGTATCTGACTCTTTGCGAACCCATTTAGGGTTTTCTTGGCAAAGATATTGAAGTAGTTTGCCATTTTCTTCTCCAGCTCATGATGATTATACATGATGAAACTGAGGCAAATAGGGTTAAGTCACTCGTCCAGAGTCACACAGCTAGATTTAAACTCAGTTCTTCCTGACTACAGTCCCAGAACTCTATCCACTATACCATCTAGCTGCTCCAGAAAGGAGTACTCATATCAAGTCAGAATTTGAGGGGTTATAGCCTCATATTTGGCCATAAGTAAACTTTGTCTTGAGAACTCAGTAGACTATGAGGTTGGAGATACTCACCAGGTAAGAGCATTAAGAACAAAAGCCATCATGGAAAGACGGCCAGGAGGAGTAGAGAAGCCCAGGATCTGAAGAAGAACAAAAAAGGAAGAAATCACAAATGACTGGAATGACATTGAATGTGAAGATGATTTTTCAATAAGGGCCTGGATCAGAGGCTCCAGCAAGATGATGATAATTATGCAAATAACAGCTGAGATTTACATAGTATTTTAAAATTATTCATACATATACCCACACAACTTCATTTGAGGAACAAATGAAATGTTACTACATGTATACTCATCTTTGAAGTGAGGAAACTGAGGCTCAAAAAGATTAGTAAGTCACAGCTACCAAAGAAAAAATCAGAATGCATCACCAAATTAAAAGCTGGGTGGGTAGATGTTTCTGGGATTCAAGTACCTTTTCATTCAGATAAAGGTAAGAAATTAAATCCTGAGGCTATATGAGTCAATCTATAACCTAATGGTAGATCCTGGCCCAGGCTTTACCACCAAGAAAGGTCTCCCTCCCTTTGACCTATATCACTAGAGTCACCTTTCTGGATCTTCCCTTCTTTGAAGACAGCATACTGTGTACTTTTCTTATATGTTTATTACACTCTTCCTTTTATATATATTATACTTATCAGTTTGTCTTAGCTTATCCTACCCCTCCTCTTCCCCACCCCATGGAAAGCTCTTTTAAGGCAGAGACTGGTCCTTAGTTTATCTGAATGAATCACAATTCCCATTTCTATAACAATGACTGAGCAATAGTTTACAAAGTGGTTTCCTTTCAACACTCTCTCCAGTGAGTTAAGAAAGTACAATTATCTCCCTTATATAGGAAAGAAACTATCTCTGAAAGGTGTTTCAAAATTTTTCATCTTTTCAAAATTACACATCTAGTAAGTGGCAGAGAGCTAAGGCTTCAACTTAGGTATCTTGACTTCCAGTCCAGTATTCTTGCTATAACTACCACTATATAACTACTATATAACTAAGGTCTCAGCCTGAGACCTTAATTCTCCTGCCTCAATCTTTGCTTTGCCTAGAATAGCTTCTACCTTCCATTCCTCCCTCCTTCCACCTGTCAAATTCCTAACCATCCTTTAAAATCCAAGTCAAAGACCATTTCTAGGAAGTCTACCCTGATTCCCCTAATTAAGTAACACTCTTCTCCTTTAAAAATCAAATACTACTTTGTTTCACTCTTGCTAATTATTTATCATGTAACAAATTACATGATGATTAGCATCTATGTGTCAAATTGCTCTACAATATTATAAATTCCAGGAGGGCAAGGAACTTGTCTTATCTCCACTTTGTAGCTTTATGTAAGCACAAATATCTGCCGTTAAGTACTTAATGGTTAACAAATCAATGGGTGACTGTCCCATGGTTGAACGAGCTGAGCAGTGACCAGGTGGAACACTGTGTGAGATGCCTGAATGAGGAAACTGAATGAAAGACTGAATGACTGCCCAGTCATTAGGGTGACTAAGTGGGTGACTGGCTGACCAGGTGGCTAGACTGGCTGGGTGGGTGAGTGGGTGACTGAATAACTAGGCAAAAGCATAGCCATTGAATGAATGAAATTGATTGTTAATGAAGAAGTGACTGAATGAACATGTTGGAGAGATGCTGAATGGAGACCCTCCCTCACCTCAGAGTTGAACATCTGGTCCCCAAGGGCCCTTACCTCCGGGCTGAATATCTGGTCCAGAGAGGGGCTGCTCTGCACCAGGCTGTCCACCAAGGCCAACCACAGACCGAGGGAGCCATAGTAGACATTCTGCATGAGGACGATCTGGGAGATAATCAGGATGGGGTCCCACACATAGCTACGGAACTGGCCAGCCATGGCCAGGGCTCCGGGCCTCTGGCCTCCAGTTTCAGCACCGCCGTTGCCTCCTTCCCCGAGCAGTCTCCACGTGTGTCCAAGCCATGGGAAGGGGAAGAGGGGAGGTCTGGGGCGGGGCCTGCGGGGTCGGGGTCCAAGGTGCAGTCAGCAGGCAGGGAAAACTTCGATAACCAAGGCAACCCAGATCCCCGACCCATCCTCCACCCTCCTCTCAACACCTGGTCAGCCCGGGGAAGGGGAGAACGCATTTTTCGTGGGGAAGGGCGGAAAGCAGGGAAGTTGGAGTGAATGAGGCCACAACAAGCAAACTGCAGGGCTAAGGCGCTACTGAGTCTCTATGGCAACCCCCCCCCCCCTCGTTCCATCTTCCAACAGCCTGAACACTGGGGAGCAGGTGGAGGGTGTGGACAATCCCATTTCCATGGTAACCACACCTCCCTCCATGGGGGCGGAGAGGGAAAAAGAAGTAGAACGGACGAGCCCATTCCCGGCGGGGGGAGGGGGACCCTGAGAGGTCAGACTGTCCCATTATATAAAGTCAGATAGGGCCTTGAACCTCCGCACCAGCCTGAGGTTCACTCACCCGGCTACGGACTGTGAGGCCGGTAACTCGGTCCGGTCTCACCACGTAGCCTTTCGAGCGGCGTGGACAGCTGGAACCATGGTGGTGATGGTGGCTTCTAGAGCGCCGCGACTCCTCCGGGTCAGTCCCGGTAAGGGAAGGAATCTAGCGCTTCCGGGGACACGGTAGGGGGCGGGGAGGAGGAGAAAAAAAAAAAAAGCTGAGAAATTCGGCCTTGCGCAGGCGTACTAGGAATGGTGAGAAAGGTGGGGCGGGGCGGAGGAGAGCCGGGAGAGCGTCTGAGTTATTGCACATGCGCATTAAGTAAATGGAAGAAAAAAACGGAAATGGAGCTTTTGCTCAGTGGATCGTGTGTGCCCTCTGGTGGTCATTTGTTTAAATGTGTTGGGAAATGAAGAAGAGCTGTAGGTGGGAAGGAGGGTGGAGTCCTGCGTAAAATGGAGAAGCCAAACTGGGAAATTCCCTGGCTAGAGTGTCTTTGGTGTGAATCTACTTTCTTTTTAGCCTGTCTTTGGACACAGGGCTGACAATATTGCTTTGTGTATCTAGTACAATTAAAAATTTAAAACTTTAAGTACCTCAAAGGGTTTTTTAGAACTGCCTACCCTTTGATCCAGCCATACCACTGCTAGGTTTGTACCCCAAAGAGACAATAAGGAAAAAGACTTATATAAAAATATGTATAGCCATACTCTCTGTGGTGGCAAAAAATTGGAAAACAAAGGGGTGTCTATCAATTAGGGAATAGCTAAACAAATTGTGGTATATGATGGTGATGGAATACTATTATGCTGAAAGATATGATGAACTGGAAAATTTCTACATGAACTGGGAGAACCTCAGTGAACTTATGTGGAGTGAAATAAGCAGACCCAGGAGAACATTGTACACAGACTGAAACACTGTGGCACAATAAAATATAATAGACTTTGCTACTAATAGCAATGCAAAATGATCCAGGACAATCCAGAGGGACTTATGAGAAAGAAAGATATCCACATCCAGAGAAAAAACTGTGGGAGCAGAAACACTGAAAAATAAAATGTTATCCATCACGTGGTTTTATGGGGGATATGATTAGGGTTTTGATGTTAAAAGATTTGCAAATATGAATAACATGGAAATAGGTTCTGAACAATGTTACATGTATAACCAAGTGGAACTACTTGTCAGCTCAGGGAGGGGGGAGACAAGAGGGGTGGGAAAAATCATGAATCGTGTAACCAGGGAAAAATATTTTAAATAAATATTCCCAGATGTTTCACACACATACAAAAACTTTAAGCACCTACTGTATAGGAGGGGGTCTTTGATGAGTTCAGGGCAATAACATTGACCTTGTCCTCAGTTCACAATAAATTAGTAATACTAATTCCCTTTTATTTAGGATTTATAAAGGGCAGTCTTCAAAATACCATTTTTTAAAAACCCTTACCTTCCATTCAGTTCTAAGGCAGAAGAGTGGTAAGGGCGAGGCAATCAATTCACTGAACTATCCAGCTGCCACCCAAAATACAATATTTTTGAGAAATACAATAAGTACCAACTTTGTACATTGAAAAGCCATTGGCTGTAGAGACTACCAACAATGAACAAAGTAAGCTCCTAGAGTTAGAAGCTCTGAGATTTGCTGTGGTTCCTCTGGTGAGAGTGCTTTCCCAAATCTCAACCCCTTTCTAGGATTACTTTGTAAATCACCTGGTCTTAGAAACTACTGTCCCACAACCTTA
Organism: Monodelphis domestica; assembly: GCF_027887165.1. Classification (NCBI taxonomy): domain Eukaryota; kingdom Metazoa; phylum Chordata; class Mammalia; order Didelphimorphia; family Didelphidae; genus Monodelphis; species Monodelphis domestica. The sequence continues at coordinate 509,321,834 of NC_077227.1, read as the reverse complement.
CAACCTTAAAAGAAGTTGTATCTATTCTGCCCTGGGTCATTAAACCATTTGAGAAACCATCTAGACATAGTCCATGGTTTTTTTAGATGCTGTGCCTTTCACTTGCTAGATCACCAGACTAAGGTTTCAAATGTAAGATAAAAAAAAAAACAGGACATATTTGTATTGTGTAGCTTCTTATAGATGTTCATCATCCCCCTTTATCTTGAGATAAAGCAAAGGAACTGCCATTGTATGAATTCAGTGTTGTTCCTAGGGACCCTCCTGACGGGAATTCTGATCCAGCTTCTGTGGGATCCACCCTGTTCTGTTGGAGGGTAGGAAATCCAGTTTATCATGATATGTTATAGCATACTAGAGGTGGGATTCATAATCCACAAATAGTTCCTGTGGTCAGACATTGTGCTAAATACACTTATTTTTTTTTTTACTCATAATTTCTGTCTTAGTGACAACTCTAAGACAGAAGGGGCAAGGGTTAGGCAAACAGGGTTAAGTGATTTGCCTGGGGTCACCCTGCTAGGTAGCATCTGAGGCTAAATTTGAACCCAGGTCCTCCTGACTACAGGCCTAGCATTTTATCTACTGTGCTATTTAGCTGCCCCTATTGTGCTAAACTCTTTACAAAGGTTATCTTATTTGAGAATATATATATGTATATATATAATATACATGTCTATATATTTTACATATATATGAGTATGAGAGAAAGAGAGAAGATCTTACAATGATCATGTAAGATAGATATTATTATTATCCTCATTTTACACTTGAGGAAACCCAGGCAGGCAATGGTTAAGTGATTTGCCCAGAGTGACATAGCTAATAAGTATCAGAGGTTAAATTTGCACTCAGGTCTTCCTGACTTCAGATCCAGGGCTTGCGTCACTTCACCCATAATAAATTCCTAATTTATTAATTAGACTAATAAATCAAATAAGTAAATTAGACTAATAAATTCCCACCTCCACCACTATCACCCCTTATTTCTGATATTCAGAATTGGCGAAAAATACTTTCTCCCTACTACCACTCCTCAACTCATACTCATCTACCTAAATACTATTCTTTCACAGTTCTTATCTTCCTTCAAACCTCCCCTTCCATTGTGCCCTCTGGAAACCACACCTCATTCTTAACAAGTTCCCTCTCATCCTAGACACTCTCATCTACTCACATCTTACATCTCACATTCTTTCCATCTGCTTTCACTCAAAGAAATCTGTGTCAGGCTCCCTTCTAAGTGAATTGTCATCTTTTCTAATATAGTTGGTTGCTCATTTCTCTCATGCTCCCAATACAATAAGCTGGGAGGAAAATAGGCACCTCTTGTTCATCACTGCCTCTTCTTTGGATCTTTCTTTTGCTTCTTTCACTTAGTAGCCTGCCCTCTTTTGAGGTTCATTCCATTGGCTTCTGTCACTCAATCCCAATCCTCATTGTTGTCATTACTGACATCCAAGTCATTCTCCCTATTTTCTGAAGTTGGTGCAGTGGATAGAGAGATAGACTAAGTCAGGAAGACTTAGTTCAAATTTCAAGTCAAATGCTTAACTGTGTGCCTCTGGGAAAATCAGTTAACCTTCCTAATCTAATTTTCCCATCTTTAAAATGAGGATAATAATAATACCTGAGGAAAAAATGAGATAGTCTTTATAAAGTACATTGAAAACTTTAAAGCCATATATACTACATATGCCATATGTAGTATATATATATATAAAATATGTATTATATACATATTCACTATTATTATTACCCATGATTAGTTCACAATGCTCCTGTCAGTCCCTACCCATACCTCACACTTTGGTCATCTGATCTCTTAGTTCATCACCTAAATTTTCTTGACCTAAATTTTCATCCTACCTCAGCCAGGCATAGGGGGGATGACATCTTAGAATTCACTATCACTAATAATTGCCTCCTCAAAAATAAGGACAATAAGGGGACAGCTGGGTGGTTCAGTGTGTTGAGAGTCAAGCTTAGAGCCTGGAAATCTTGGGTTCAAATTTAACTCAGACACTTCCTACCTGTATAACTCTAGACAAGTCAATCCCCATTGCCTCACCCTTACCACTCTTCTGCCTTGGAACCAATACACAGTATTGATTCTAAGAGGGAAAGTAAGGGTTTGAAAAAATAATGACAATAGTAAAAGAAATGTGGACTACTTTTGGGATCTCATTGGTATAGGAAATTCCCTCTACCAATATAAATCAGAAACTAATCTGCCCAGGGTCACATACCCACAATATATCAAAGGTGAGACTTAAATCCAGGTCTACCTGAATGGCTACCAGGTTAGATTTCCATCCATTATAGAACACTGCCAATATAATGGTAATAATGGCAGTTTGCCATCTAATGCCCAGTGGACTTACGCGTCGGCTATGGGGGGTGGGGGGGGGGAGGAAAAGAAAATGATCTATGTCTTTAACGAATAATGCTTGGAAATGACAAAATAAAATATATTAAAAAAAAAATAATGGCAGTTTGCAATTCTATTGTTCTTTAATATTTAAAAGTATTTTAGATGATCTCATTTGATCCTAAATTATAAAATTCCCAGCTGATCTCTACTTTCAGTTCTTCCATTTTTCCCTTTGCTTTCTATTTCCTAAACCTGTGCTTCTTATAATATCTAGTACATCAATCCTCCTGTGACCTCATTTTCATCCCATCATAATCTCCATCACATGATGACCAGTTCAACTAAAAACTAGCCTCTTCTTTGGAATCTCTTATCCCTTTGTCCTGCTACCACAAACACCTAGATAAATTCTAACCCCTAGTTAACCTTACCATTCTCTCTCTCTGCTCCTACTCAGGTGCTGCTGAATGCCATTGAAAGAAGTCACACAACCCTGCTGACTGGGTCTATTGCATTTTTATGTTATCTAATCTCAGCCAGGTCTTCACTGCTGATTAAAAGCCCTTTTGCACACCCCTACTGAGTCCTCATTGCCCCTCAAAAATCTCTGTGTTCTCCTCAAACTGGCTTTGTCATACCATTCATAGGGAGAGCTCCAAACCTTTCCCCTCCCTTCTTAAGACATTTATACCAAAAAAATTGGAAAATGAGGGGATGCCCTTTGATTGGGGAATGGCTGAACAAATTGTGGTATCTGATAGTGCTCAAAGGAATAATGAACTGAAGGAATTCCATGTGAACTGGAACAACCTCCAGGAAGTGATGCAGAGCAAAAGGAACAGAACCAGGAGGACATTATACACAGAGACTGATACACTGTGGTACAATTGAATGTAATGGACTTCTCCATTAGTGGCAATGCAGTGATCCTGAACAACCCAGAGGGATCTATGAGAAAGAAAACTATCCACATTCAGAGGAAGAACTGTGGGAGTAGAAACACAAAAGAAAACCAACTGCTTGATCACATGGATCGATGGGGATATGATTGGGGATATAGACTCTAAAGGATCACCCTGGTGCAATTATCAATAATTATCAATAAGAGTGGAAATAGGTCTTGAACAATGACACATGTAAAACCCAGTGGAATTGCACATTGGCTGCAGGGTAAGGGGAGGGAAAGAACATGAATCATGGAACCATGGAAAAATATTCTAAATTAATTAATTAAATAAAAATTTTCAATAAAAAAAGACATTTATGCCAACCCTTGCCCCCACTGCAGCAGAAGACTTCTTTTATTTCACTAAAATAATCCAGATTATACACTCCAAGGTCCCTTTTTTCCTCTATTTCACACTTCCTTACCCTTATTTTCTATATCTTTGCTCTAGTCTTTGAGAAAGAGATGGTTCTATTTGCCAAGCTCAATCAGTTAGCCAAAAGACATTTGTTAAAAATTTTTAAAAAGTGATCCTGAACAACTTGGAGGGATCTATGAGAAAGAACACTATCCACATTCCGAGGAAAAACTGTAGGAGTAGAAACACTGAAGAAAAACAACTGCTTGATCACATGGGTCGAGGGGATGTAAACTCTAAATGAACATCCTAGTGCAAATATTAACAATATGGAAATAGGTTTTGACCAAGGACACATGTAATACCCAGTGGAATTTCTCATTGGCTATGGGAAGGGTAAAGGTAGGGGAGGGAGGGAAAGAATATGATTCTTGTAACCAAGGAATAATGTTCTAAATTTACTAAATAAATAACTTACAATTAAAAAAAGAAAATAATAAAATAATTTTTTTTAAAACAACAACACACAAACATTTATTAAGAGGCTAGTATGAGACAGACACTGTGTTAAGCACTGAGGATACAAAAAGGCAAAAGACAAAAAAGCTCTCAAGGAGCTCCCCAGTCTAATATGGGAAAGACAACATGGAGTATGAATGAGCTATATACAGCATGTATAAATGAGCTATATACAGGATAAATTTGAAATAATCAGAGAGAAGGCACTAGAATTAAGAGATATTAGGAAAGGCTTCTTATATAAAAGGTGGGGTTTTAGCTGGGTCTTGAAAGAAATCACAGAAGCAAGCCAGAAGACAGAGATGAAAAGAGAGAGCATTCTTTGCATGGGTGACAGACAGAAAATGCTTAGAGCTAAAAGATGGCATATCTAGTTGGGCAAAAACAAAGAGGCCAGTGTCACTGAATCAAAGAGTACATGGACCAGGGAGGGGTGTCTGGTAGAAGAAGACTGGTAGGGGCAGCTGAATAGCTCAGTGGACTGAGAGCCAGGCCCAGAGATGGGGGGGGTCCTGGGTTCAAATCTAGTCTCAGACACTTCCCAGCTGTGTGACCCTGGGCAAGTCACTTCACCCCCATTGCCTAGCCCATACCACTCTTCTGCCTTGGAACCAATACACATTATTGATTCTAAGACAGAAGGTAAGGGCTTAAAAAGAAGAAGAAAAAGAAGACTGGTAAAGGGGAAGGAGATAGGTCATAGACTTTTGGACTCCAAATAAAGGATTTTTTTTGATACTGGAGGTAGGTAATAGGGAGCCACTGGAGTTAAGTGAGTGAGTGCATGTGTATAGGGTTTGGCATGCTATGATTTGTATATCAGGGAAGACAGACTATAGAGGAGAGCCTTGTAGCAGGCTGTCATCAGGAAGCTATTGCTTATTCAGGTGTGAAGAGCACCAGAGTGATGACATTATCAGAGAATAGATAGGGCTTTATTGGGGAAATGCTGCAAAGGTGAAGTCTACAAGCTATGGCAACAAATTTGATAGGGGAGATGAGAGAGAATAAGGATAGACTGCTACATCTAGGTGAGAAGCCAGGAGAACTGAAAAGGTGGTGATTCCTTAGACAGTATGGAAGAAACTTGGAAGGGGGAAAGATAATGAGAGATAATGAGTTCCATTTTGTATGTCCTGAATTTAAAATGTCCACCATACTTATTGCTTGAGATGTCTTGAAAGGCAGTTGGAGACGCAAATCTGGAGGTCATCAAAGAGGTTAAGGCTGGATAAGTAAATTCCAGAATCATTAGCATAGAGATGATCCTGAAAATCTTGGGAGCAGTAAAGTGACCAAGTCAGCCCAACCACCCTCCCTTTCAGCTAGAGCTTTCCCTTTCAATCTAGCCTCCTCCTTTCCATCTTCAAACTGTCCTTATCTACTAAATCCTCCCCCACAGTCTACAAATGAGCTCATATCTCCACAATCCTTAAAATATTTAACCCTGCCCTTCCCTCAAGCTACTTACAGTCACATATCTGATTTTCTACCACTCAACTAAAATTGCATTCTTCAATGGACCAACAACCTCTTAAAAGTTAAATGGAGTAACTTTCTCAGGCCTCATTCTTGCTTGATTTCTTGATAATTTTAAGACTACCAATCCATCCTCATTTTTCTTGATTTTTTACATTGTTTACTCTGAATTTAACAAAAATAAAAAGAATGAATATTTCATATATAAAGTAGAAAACAGGAAGAGAATTGTATATGAAATCATGAATCACTAATCCATACTGTTTGCCTTTTTTTAAAGTATAGTAATAGGGGACAGCTAGGTGGCTCAGTGGATTGAGAGCCAGGCCTAGAGACAGAAGTCCTGGGTTCAAATCTGCTTTCAGACACTTCCCAGTTATGTGACCCTGGGCAAGACACTTGACCTCCATTGCCTAGCCCTTACTATTCTTCTGCCTTGGAATCACCCTGTATTGGTTGCAAGATAGAAGGTAAGGGTTTATTTTAAAAAAAAGTATAATAATAAATCCAATTCCTAACTTTCAACTGTCCAGCTTATCTGTGTTTCCTTTTAAGTTTCCTTCTGTAGTGCTCAGTTCACTTTTTAAAATGTCTCATTGTCATACATCTTTTTTGACAGCATGCTCAATATCCCCTTTCCCTCAATTCTCCATAAGTTTTTTTAATTAAAAAATAACTTTAAACAGAAATTATCTCATCATTTCACATGCACTATCATTGATATGCTGATGATTTTCAAATCTACCTCTCCAGCTTTAACCTCTCTATTGACCTCTAAGAGGGAACTTTCAAATACCTTTTGGACATTTCAAACTGGATGTCTATCTGTTTTGCATGATAGCACACCTATAACCCAGAATGAATCCCCTGCCAGCCCTGGGGAGGGGAAGGGAAGGAATGGAAGGAGATAAGTTTGATCATATAACTTAGGAAAACTTGCGTGGAAATGTGTAATTACATATAATTGGTAAAAAAAAAATCAAAATATCAAACTGGATTTCTAATACCTCTCTTTAAAAAAAAACAACATTACCTTCTGTATTAGAATCAATACTAAGTATTGGTTCCAAGACAAGGGTGATAAGGGCTAAGCAACTGACTTGCTCAGGGTCACATAGCTAGGAAGTACCTGAGGTCACATTGGAACCCAGAACACTTCTCCCCTCCCCTATGGCTGGCTCTAAAACAGAACTCCCCACCCACTCTAAAACACCCCCCTTCCCAAATTTCACTATTCCCCACAATAATCTTGTCCAAAACTATATCCTTCTGTACCTGAGTCCATTGTCTCTTTTTCAGGAAGTGAATAACATACTTCATCATAGATCCTCTGAAGACATGGATTTAATCACACTTCAGAAGATTTTCAAAGTTGTTTTTCTTTATAACTTTATTGTTAATGTGTAAATTGGTCTCTTGACTATACTCACCGCACTCCACATCAGATCCAACTTTTCAGGATTCCCTTAAATGGTCTCTTTCTTCAAAAAATAATAATATGATATGCTATATATTATAATATAAAATAATATTCCACTCCATTCCTATATCACCAACTCTTCATTTATTCCTGAATTCATGATTACCCTCTTAGTTTACAGTTCTTTTCTTTTTTTAAATTATTCTCTCCCCACCCCCAGTTTGTTTTGCTTAAGACTTTCCCTCTTTAGTATTAGCCTCCTTCTTATCTACCTCCTCTCCTTTCTATTCCTGTTGAGTTGAGTTTTTGATAGATTTCTATGTCAAAATGTGTGTATTCAACCTTCCCTAGTCTAATTCAGAAAACAGCAAAGTTCATCGTATACTTCTCTCTTCTCTTCCTTCATTTTTTTGTGTTCTCTTCTTTTCACTCACCCCAATTATGAGAAATGTTAAATTCTACCTATCTCTTTCTCCTTTCTACAGTAGAATATATTCCTTCTTTTATCCTCTCTTTTCCCCCCTTCTTAATATTCTCAGAAAATTTCCATATCCATAGCCAATATCATCTGCAATAGGGATAAACTAGAAGCCTTTCCAATAAGATCAGGAGTAAAACAAGGATGCCCATTATCACCTCTATTATTTAACATTGTATTAGAAATACTAGCAGTAGCAATTAGGGAAGAAAAAGAAATTGAAGGTATTAAAATTGGCAATGAGGAGACCAGGATATCACTCTTTGCAGACGATATGATGGTTTACTTAAGGAATCCTAGAGAATCAACCAAAAAGTTACTCGAAATAATCAACAACTTTAGCAAAGTTGCAGGATACAAAATAAACCCACATAAGTCATCAGCATTTCTATATATCTCTCTAATCCACTTCAGCAGCAAGAATTAGAAAGTGAAATACCATTTTCACCCTAGACAATATAAAATACTTAGGAATCTATCTGCCGAGACAAACACAGGAACTATATGAACACAACTACAAAACACTTTCCACACAGCTAAAACTAGATCTAAACAATTGGAAAAACATTGATTGCTCATGGGTGGGACGAGCTAACATAATAAAAATGACAATCCTACCCAAATTAATTTACTTATTTACTTAATTAATTTACTTATATATAATTATATACCCATTGAACTACCAAAAAACTTCTTTACTGAATTAGAAAAAAAACATAACTAAGTTCATTTGGAAGAACAAAAGATCAAGGATATCCAGGGAAATCATGAAAAAAAATGCAAAGGAAGGAGGACTTGCAGTCCCAGATCTCAAACTATACTATAAAGCAGTGGTTATAAAAACAATTTGGTACTGGCTAAGAGACAGAAAGGAGGATCAGTGGAATAGACTTGGCGTAAATGATCTCAGCAAGACAGTTTATGACAAACCCAAAGACCCCAGCTTTTGGGACAAAAATCCATTATTTGATAAAAACTGCTGGGAAAATTGGAAGACAGTGTGGAAGAGATTAGGTTTGGATCAACACCTCACACCCTACACCAAGATAAGTTCAGAATGGGTGAATGACTTGAACATAAAGAAGGAAACTATAAGTAAATTAGGTGAAGACAGAATAGTATACATGTCAGACCCTTGGGAAGGGAAAGATTTTAAAACCAAGCAAGACTTAGAAAGAGTCACAAAATGTAAAATAAATAATTTCGACTACATCAAATTAAAAAGTTTTTGTACAAACAAAACCAATGTAACTAAAATCAAGAAGGGTAGCAACAAATTGGGAAACAATCTTCATAAAAACCTCTGACAAAGGTTTAATTACTCAAATTTACAAAGAGCTAAATCAATTGTACAAAAAATCAAGCCATTATCCAATTGATAAATGGGCAAGGGACATGAACATGCAGTTCTCAGCCAAAGAAATCAAAACTATTAATAAGCACATGAAGAAGTGTTCTACATCTCTTATAATCAGAGAGATGCAAATCAAAACAACTCTGAGGTATCACCTCACACCTAGCAGATTGGCTAACATAACAGCTATGGAAAGTAGTGAATGCTGGACGGGATGTGGCAAAGTAGGGACATTAATGAATTGCTGGTGGAGTTGTGAATTGATCCAACCATTCCGGAGGGCAATTTGGAACTATGCCCAAAGGGTGATAAAAGACTGTCTGCCCTTTGATCCAGCCATAGCACTGCTGGGCTTGTACCCCAAAGAGATAATAAGGAAAAAGACTTGTACAAGAATATTCATAGCTGCACTCTTTGTGGTGGCCAAAAATTGGAAAATGAGGGGATGCCCTTCAATTGGGGAATGGCTGAACAAATTGTGGTATGTGTTGGTGATGGAATACTATTGTGCAAAAAGGAATAATAAAGTGGAAGAATTCCATGGAGACTGAAACAACCTCCAGGAAGTGATGCAGAGCAAAAGGAGCAGAACCAGGAAAACATTGTACACAGAGATTGATACATTGTGGTACAATCGAAGGTAATGGACTTCTCCATTAGTGGCAATGCAATGTCCCTGAACAATCTGCAGGGATCTAAAAAACACTATCCACAAGCAGAGGATAAACTGTGGGAGTAAAAACACCGATGAAAAGCAACTGCTTGACTACAGGGATGGAGGGGATATGACTGAGGAGAGACTCTGAATGAACACTCTAATGCAAATACCAACAACAGGGAAATGGGTTTGAATCAAGAACACATGTGATACCCAGTGGAATCACGCGTGAGCTATGGGAGAGGTGGTGGGAGGGTGGGGAAGGAAGAAAAGAAACTTATCTTTGTTTCCAATGAATAATGTTTGGAAATGACCAAATAAAAATTAAAAAAAAGAGAGAGAGAGAAACTAAGTCAGTCTTTAATCACTCACCACAAGATCTTTCCAAGCAAAACTCTAGTGTTCAGAGACCCAGCAGCCTCCTCTGACTCCTGACCTCCAACTCAGCTTCCAAAGCTGAATTAAATCGAACTCTCTTGAACTGGTTCAGACAGCTCCTTTTAAAGAGAAATTTCTCTTGTGTCACCTCCCCTAAATTTTCACATCTACCAATCACAGTAGATGCTTTTCCTAGGACAACCCATTCTTATTTTTTAGTTCTCACCTTCTCTGGGCAGATTATATCTTCTGAGTACTTCACACCTTTTTGTTAAGCTTGCCCCTTGCAAGTTGCCTGACCTTTTAGTGATTAATTTGACCTTCATAGGTACTTAGCACCCTTTTGTATTGGATCTAAAAATAGACCTAGCTTAAGGTTTTGGCCTCACTATAAGTATGAGTTAAGTACTTTTTCATTGTTCAGTAAGGAGTTTTACAACTTTATCTTCCCCTAAAGTATGCCTAAGTATGGGTGGAGTAATTTTAAAGTTCCAAATACATTTCTGATCAAGTACCTCCATTGTTTAAATGGGGAATAACCTTAACCATAACCTTAAGATAATGTTTCAAGATAATGAGAAATTTTAAGATTCACCATCCCCCCTGGTGATCATTGGGAAACTAGTCTCCCCATTGATCATTTAACATCATCATCTTGTAGTCCTAAATGAACTTCTAACTACAGATTCATACAATATTCAATTTTCTAAGAGGAAATTAGAGTAGTGAGGGAGAAATAGAAAAGAAAGAAAGAAAAAACAATGTTTTGCTAGGTGCATTGACAGAAAGCCAAATTAGGCGCAGTCCCTTTTGGCATAAATGTGTACATTTACAACAAATGTTCAATCAAACTTCAATTCAATCAACCACACCCAAAGTTCATTCTTGATCTTCTTGATGTAGTGTAGGTTTTCTGGCATCTTTCTGCAACAGTTCATTCTCTGGATTTAAGAGTTAGCAAGCTTCTTCCTTGAAGATCTTTCTTGAACAAAAAATCAAAAATCTTGGATTTTTATAAAAATACAATCTCAAAAAAAAATAAAAAATCTTGGATTTTAAGTTAAAATACACCACCCAACTGCCCCCTGGACATCTCTTCTTTGATATCCTGTGAGTATCTCAAGCTCAGTATGTCTAAAAAAGAACCTACTAAGTTCTTTACTAAAACAGCTCTTAAAAAATGTTCTTGTTTCTTTTGAGAGCATCCCCATCTTCTAAGACTCTCAGGTCCATAGCCTCAAAGTCATCTTGAATCTTTTTTTTTAACTCTTGCCAAAATATCAAGAGCTACACAATTGGGGTCAAGAGACTTGTCCAGGGTCACACAGCCAGGAAGTATCTAAGGCCAGATTTGAACTCATGAAGATGAGCCTTCCTGACTTCAGGCCTGGCATTCTATCCACAGTATCACTTTCCTGCCTACCTATACCATTTTAATAGCTTCCTAATTGTCCTTTCTGCTTGACTATTTCACCCCCCCACCAATACATTCTCTTCTCTACACATTTGCTAAATTAATCTTGCCAAGGCTGATCACATTGCTCCCTTCTTCATCAGCTCCCTATCACCTTCATCAGTTACTGAGATAAACTATACACTCCTCATGGCATGAAATTTCCTCCACAATCTGCATCTAGTCTTCTTTCTTTTTACCCAGGATCTCCTATCTCCTAGCCTATCACTCTGTCCACTTCCACAGACCTGCCCCCAGCCTACTTTCATATTACTTTGAATATGATGTGCTTCATGTTATTTTCCATATGTGCTCCAAGTCTTAGCTAGACTAGTATACAAGATATCCTCCAAACTCATCATTCCATTTGCCTTCACAAAGGTTGTTCCCTATGACTGAAGTTTATTCCTCCTCAGCAACACTTCTTAGAATCCTTAGCTTCCTTCTAGGATCAACTCAGGTGCTATAAGAAACCTTTCCTGATCTCATTCCTCTTCCTTTCTCTAGTTGTTAAAACTCTCTTCCTCCTCATAGCATCTTGCCTTTACCTCCTGGTTTTTACATGAAGTGACTTGCCCAGGGTCACCCAGCTAGTAAGAGTCTGAGACCAGATTTGAGTTCAGGAAGATGAGTCTTCCCGACTGCAGTTCTGGCATTCCATCCACTGTAATATCTAGCTGCCATCACAATTATGAACATCAAAATACTATGTGTGTCTTCTGCCTTGGAACCAATACACAGTACTGATTCCAAGATGGTAGGTGAGGGTTTAAAAAAAAGTACTATGTGTAATGTGTAAGGGCTTACAATATGAAGAAATCTGAGGCTCAGAGATGGAAAGAACTTTTTCAGAGCCCCAGAAACGCAAGGACTACTGTACATAACAAAGGGTTAGTCAGAATTTACTTGAAGTGTTATGGGCATGAAGGATACCCTTGGGGTTCGGGAAGGATGCCTTTTTGCAAGATGCAAGACTCCAAAACTTAGCTTAAAAACAAAAAAGAGATTTATTAATTTAGAAAGTAATGTTGAGAGTGGCCAGGAGGATAGCAAGGTGGAACAGCAAGATGGGGGGGGGGGCAGTTCCTTGGGAGGATAGCTTGAAAGGAAAGGCTGTTCCTCCATGGGGACAGCATGGATGGAGAGGCTGACCCTCAGACAACATCAGTTCTGGGGTTTATATACTCTTTAGATGCTATGTCCTGGTGTGGACATGACTTGGAGAGTGTTAGTCCCTCGGGCATTTGGTGGGGTGAGGTGGTCATCTGACTGGGGCCTGCTTGGAGGCATAAAGATTTGTCTCTTTGTCCACCTTAAATCTAGAGGACAAAAGCGGGAAAAAAACATCTCAGGACCCTGGGTGGGGTCATTGGGCATTGCTAGGTTAAGAATCACAAGGATGCTAGGGCAAGGGAGTTTCCCTGATAATAGTTCGCCTGGGTTTCTGGGGGTACAGTGCCCATGTCATAAGGGCTCCAGTGAAATACAACTTATTGCCTAGGAGATAGTGCATTTTGCTTGCTTGCTTGCTTCAGGCTAAGTCTAATCATTAGGAAGTTTTTCCTAAATCTGCCTCTCTGCACATCTCCCCAGTTGCCAAAGGGAAGTAATGTCTTACCCAAGGTGATACAATGTTCACCAAGGTTATACTTCAAGTTGGTGACAAAGCCAGGCTCCCAGGACATGGCATTTTCCCATTTGACTCTATTGCCTTCCTTGAAGAGACAGCACAAACCTAACCAAAAGAACACACCTAAGTAAGACATATCTGACGCATGATGAGCATGAGAAGATAGAAACCTCTCACCAAACTAAAAAGAAGAACTAGGATGGCTAGGTGGCAAAATGGATAGCATGCCAGACATAGAGTCAGAATGACCTGAGTTCAAATGTGACTTCATACACTAGACATGTGACCCTGGTCAGACCACTTACCCCTATTTACCTTAGTTTCCTCAATTGTAAATGAGCTGGAAAAAGGAAATGGCAGACCATTCCAGTATCTTTGCCAAGAAAATGAGATCACAGAATTGAACACAACTGAGCAAACAAAAAGAGAAAAAAATGCATTCAAGAGCTGGGTAGCTGAGGGCCCAGTGGATAAAGAGCCCCAGACCTGGCGTCTGGTGGACCTGAGTTCAAACACTGGCTTCAAACACTTCCGAGCTATGTGGCCTTGGGCAAGTAAATCCCAATTACCTAACCCTTACCCCTTGGAACAATACTTAGTATTGCTCCTAAGACAAGAGGTGAGTAGAAAGGGAGAGAAAGTCAGAGACAGAGAAATGGGAAAAGAAAAAAAAAAGTGGCTTTCCAAGGAGCCAGAGTTAGAGATAACACATGGATAGCCCCAAACCTTCACTGAAATACAAAGTTAAGAAATCTAGAGGAAGGCCCTCTGTAGCCTGAGTAGGTCCCAGTACATTGCCAAGAGTGGTAATAGATGAGGAGGCATGAATGGGATGTAATCTTACCATTCCCTAAAGAGGGAGAAGCCATCTGGGCAAGATAACCGTTTTATCCAAATATCTAAGTGTGTTGGGGGTGAGACCAGTTAGTCTAAAGAGAGATAAGATTCCCTTTCCCTCAGAAGCATGAAATGAGATAAGCTGTGCAAAATACTTTTTAAACTTAGAAGTTTCCTTCTAGCACAGATCTGAAAGGAGCTTACAGCATGTAATAGAGGAGATAGCTTTGGAACTGATTTAAAGGGGAAGGAAATCAACAAGATTGAATTGATCACTTCCTTCGCCTCCCGGCCAGAGCAGACAAAAATCCAGGTCTGTCTCCCTGATCTTCAATTTCTTCCTTTGTGGAATGGGATTGAAGGAGAGGTAGTAAGGGCTACGAGCCTGGGTCTAGGATCTAGACTACTAGGTACTAGTTCCAGGTTTTCTGGAACATTAATTCACGTTGGGCCTCCTTTGGGCAGTTATTTCCCCTTTAGTAAAAAGAAAAGGTTTAGACTAGTCACTAGTTGACCTTCAAAGCAGCTTTCCTTTGGAGTTTCTGTACTCAATTTATTCCCAGCTTTAACATTTTACCTTCCAGAGAACTTTCCAGTCCAGCTATCCAGTGAGTCTATGAATAATCCTTCTCACCCAGTAATCAGCCATTTCCTCCACCTCCAAGGTTTCTGATAAAAAAAAAAAGCTGATCCGCCTGGAGGAATGAATGCAGCAAAGAAGCCAACTTCCTGTAGGAATAAAAAAGGGAATATGGAAATATTCCCCATTTGAAAGTGACCCAGTAATTGCTGAACTGTGAAGTTAAATCTAGCCAAGAAGTGGGTACCAGAGATTGAACTCTCAGTGGGAAAGCAAGTTCTCTAAGGAATGGCCGGTGCCTTTTTCCTCTTCTGTAAAATGGGAATAACAAAGCCCTCCTTATCTCAAGGAGTTATTATAAGGCACTCACTTTGCAAACTGGACTCCGAATGGATATAGGAGTGGTTATTTTTATTATTCAGTTAAAGGATTTCACCGGATCTTCCCAGGATAAGGCTGGAATTCAGGTTTCAGTTTCCTGGAGTGTCCTCCACCCCCATCCCCATTCCAGCTCTGTGATGTAGGGCTGGGGCCCATCCCCCTCTTTTCCTCACTGGGCGTGTCCTGGCCCTGCCTCCTTTTCCCGAAATGGAACTCCGAGGTGGCTAGGGGCGGGTTGAGCTGAGCTGGGCTGGGTTGGCCACTTGCCTGTGCCGAATAGCCGGTTTCTGATGTAATCCCTAGAGTTGTGTGAGCTCTCCCAACCCCTGGGAAAGCACCCTTCTTTCCTGCAGCTCCCTGTCTCCCCCACATCAGGACAAGATGCTCTTTTCCTTTCCATTTGCAGTTCTCCCCCTCTGGAAGCTAGCCCCCCTTCTCCCATTTCTCCTTCTGGGGACTGATTTCGCCTACCTCTCCAATTTGGCACTTTGGGGAGACTTATTTCCCTTACTCTCCCTGTAGGATATGTCTGAAAGATGGAAGGAAAGTTAGAGAACCATTTAATTCCTATTCCCCCAACCCCATCTCATGTACATTCTAATCCCCCAGCTATTAGGGCTTTCATCCTCCCCTGGATTCCTAGAGCTCTTTGACCTCTCTCTAGGCTCATTCAATCACTAATTTATATTAGAGTCAGAGACTGAGAACTGTAAAATACTTTAGAGTGAAGCTTCTCAAACCTTTTAGTCTCCAATCCTTGTCACACTTTAAAAACTTAAAAATAAATTTCCCCAATTACAAGATTTGCTGGATTGTGAGTTACCCCACTGGTCAAGGCCTGGGAAATGGGAAAGACCAAGGTTTTTGTTTTTAGATGGGGTTGGGGTGGGGGGAGGTATCTAAAAGGAAGAGAAAGTACTAACATCTCTCTAGGTACTTAGCACTTCTTATGAGAAAGACACAGATTTTATCCCCCTCAATTCTCCCCTTATTCTTTTTATTCATTGTGTGCCCACATCCCAGGTAGGGGAATAAATGACTGTCTCTTTTTATTCTGTACTTGAGTGAGTGGGGCACTTGTGTCTCACACAGATTGGTGTGGGGTACTTGTGCTCATTTTTTTTAAAACCCTTACCTTCTGTCTTGGAATCAATACTATGTATTGGTTCCAAGGCAGTAGAGTGGTAAGGGCTAGGCAATGGGGATGAAGTGACTTGCCCAGGGTCACTCAGCTAAAAAGTGTCTGAGGTCAAGTTTGAACCCAGGACCTCCCATCTCTAGGTCTGACTCTCTATCCAGCCTCCCAGCTGCCCCAGCCTGTGCTCATTTTTTGAGTGAGGCACTTGTTATCAATTTTTATCCCACACACTTAAAAATCTCCCCACCCTCTCACCCAAGAGCTTTTGTTTAAATAATTCATTGATATTTACAATATTATAAAGGAAAACAACTTAATACTACTGTGAAAATAGTTTTAACATCATGGACACCCTGCAAGAGTCTGGAAAGATCCTTTGATCACACTTTGAGAAACAATGCCTTAGAAATCACGTAGTTCAATCCCCTCTTATTACAAGTAAAGAAAATGGGGAAGGGGGCAGCTGGGTGGCTCAGTGGATTGAGAGCCAGACCTAGAGATGGGAGGTCCTGGGTTTAAACTTGACCTCAGACAGGACACTTCCTAGCTGTGCTATCCTGGGCAAGTCACTTAACCCCCATTGCTTAGCCCTTATCTTTCTGCCTTGGAACCCATACACAGTATTGATTCTAAGATGGAAGGTAAGGGTTTATTAAGAAAGAAAGAGGGGGCAGCTGGGTAGTTTAGTGGATTGAGAATCAGACCTACAGATGGGAGGTCCTAGGTTCAAATCTGGCCTCAGATACTTCCCAGCTGTGTGACCCTGGGCAAGTCACTTGACCCCCATTGCCTAGCCCTTACCACTCTTCTGCCTTGAAGCCAATACACAGTATTGACTCCAAGATGGAAGGTAAGGGTTAAGAAAGAAAGAAAGAAAGAAAGAAAGAAAGAAAGAAAGAAAGAAAGAAAGAAAGAAAGAAAGAAAGAAAGAAAGAAAGAAAGAAAGAAAGAAAGAAAGAAAGAAAGAAAGAAAGAAAGAAAAGAAAAGAAACTGGGAAAACTGAGAAAAGTTATGTGACTTCATCTATCCATTCACCAAGCTATTTCTTGTGTTTTTATCTAGAATTAGGCATTGTACTAGGCCTAAGGATACAAGTATCGGAGCAAAATAAACCTTCCTTACCCTCAAAGAACCCACTTTCTATTAGTGGGCCACAGCATAAGCAGATGGATTAAAAAAATACATATATACAAAGCCATTTCCTGGAGAAGTTTGGTAGTGGAACAGGAGTTGGGTGGGGCAATCCCCCGAATTATGCTGCCAAATCAGTATCTAAATCCCAAATTTCTCTTTCCCCAACACCAGTCCATGTTTTTGCACTACATCCTATTAAAAAAAAAATAGGTGCCTTAAGAGCAGGAACTGTTTCCTGTTTGGGGGTGTGGTTTGTCTTTGTATCTCTAGTGCATAGTACAATGCTTTTTTCTCAATAGGTGATTAGTAAAATGCTCTTTAATGTAATATTTTTATTTTACACTTGAGGACACTTAGGCCTTAATTTAAGTTACTTGTTTGGGGCCACACAGCTAATCCATAACCAAATTCATTTCTCTCTCCACTGTACCACACTGCCACATAGACAGCCTTGTTAATTTGGGCAAAGAGTTAGCCATGGAGGTGGGGAGGGGCTGGTCTTTTGACCCTTTTGGCCCAGACCTAGAGAGAGAAGTTTCAAGCATTCTGAGGAGTATTTAGAATATTCAGCTCCAAGGAGTAGATCAAAAGGGAACAAAAGAAGAAGAAGGAAGAGAGCCTGGGTTTTGGGGTCATATTGGAAAATGTCAGGGGCAAAAGCATGCTATGGTGGAAAGGGTACTTCTACCCTGGGAATCAGGAGGCAAAGGCCAGGGTTACTCTCCCAATTTAACCACTAACTCCTTGTGGGATGTTGGGCAACTGTTTATCAGATTAGACCTCAGTTTCCCTATCTATCAAATGTAGAGGTTTGACTAAATGTTCTTTTCTAACTGAACATTCTCTAAGTTGCTTGTTTAGGAGCATATTGTAAGAATCTAGCTGGAATAGGCATTGGCTCTACTGGGGTCCCCAAAGGACACCCCGATCTAAGGAGGGAACCTATAAACCCCACAGAAAGAGGATAACTCAACCATTATGGTCAAAGGCATTTTAAATCTGCCTTTGATCAGGAAATAAAAGGTGTCAGAAGTCCCAAACCAAAGCAAAGAACCCTGAGGAAGGGAGACAGTCTCCTAAAATGCCATTTTCAGTTCTAATATCAAGGCAGTGCTAAAATACCCCCATTTGTTCCCTACCCACATTGAGCACATTATGAGTCTTTTTTAGCATCCCAGAAAAGGGATAGCTTCTACTGTGCAGATGGAAAGAGATGGACATTCATAGAAGGACCCCCACTATCCCTACCCTTATTCCAGTTGGCCCCCAGCCCTCTTCACATGTTCCTGTTGTAGGGAACATTGTGGAAAAACACCTTCCCTGGGGGAAGCATGTTATTGGGGCAAGTTATGCAACTGTGTACTCATGAATTTGGAGAATCCATTAGGGAGTTAAGTATCTGGCTGTACTGGGCACCAGCCAGAGATTTCATCATAGTGTGAAAGAGGAACTCAAAACCACATTCTCCCAGAGATGGGGCAGACTATTTTCTCCTAGTTCCTGCTGCTCAGGTAGCTTTTTGTTACTGTTCAGTCATGTCTGAGTCTTCATGACCCCATGGACCATAACTACTCTTGGGCTTTTCTTGGCAAGGATATTGGAGTGATTTGCCATTTCCTTCTCCAGTGGATCCTTTTGTCAGGCAATCAGAGGCTAAGAGTTGCCCAGGGTGTCTGTCACACAGCTAGAAAGTGTCTGAGGTTGGTTTTGAACCTGGGACCTTTCTGACCCACTGGACTAACATCCAGTGCCCTTAGCCACTAAGCCTTAGCTGTCTTAGAAGCCATACCTTCAGAAACATCTTTCCCTTCTTAGGCAGCTCTTTGGGAAGTGTGAGACCAGTGGGGCTGGTTGGAATTTGTCCTGATGATCTTTTTAGGGAGAGAATAGCTAGAACCTTTACCCTGTTCCCATTTCCAGGCCCATTTAAACAAATACTCCCCTTGGTGGTCTGTGCTTCTGGGGATAGCAATTGTAATGTAGTGGAAAGAACACTCAATTTGAAATCAGAGGCCCAGAAATTGACTGCCAGGTCTACTATTTACTACCTGTGTGAATTCAGACAAGTCATTTTACTTTTCTAGGTCTCAGTATCCTATTCTGTAAAATGTCAGGATTTGACTAGATGATCTTAAGGTCTTTTCTCAGTTCAAAATCTTGTGATCCTATCCTTGGTGGAAGATTTTTCTATTTATTCTGTCCTGAACACAGTAAGGAAATAGCTAAGATAATTAGTCACTTTCTGGAGGGGAGAACTGATTTAAGTTGGTTCAATTCAATAAATACTTATCAAATTCCTACTCTACTGTATAGAGGAGATAAGATGAAAAATGGCAGTGGTTGTACCCTCAAGGAGGATATAGTCTGGAGGAGAAGATAATCAGACATATAAAAACAACTCCCTAAGGATGTCTTATCTCCCATTCCCACTTTCTGTAACAATTTCCTCCATTTGCCTTGGGGAAGAGATGTTCAAAAGTGCCTTGGTGAGGGGACAAAGGAGATTATGTAGAAAATTTAAAATCTTAGTGCTTGATGACACTTCAGAATTATATTGTTTATGATGGAGAACATCTGCTTGGGAGCAATTTAAGCCTTGATGTAGGGGTAGATTTCCAAATGATCTATACAGTGTGGATGAGTCACAGTGTCTCTAGGGAAACAGGAAGACAGAGTCAAGTACCTAATGCTGGGAAAGGCTGTGGCTGGACACTTGCTGGCCCACTTCAACTCTGACTCAGAATAAATTACCTGGAGGGAAATTTGCATTTAAGCAGGTCTAGGAAGGAAGAAGCATTTTCCTCAAAGTCCTGGAATCCCATAAGTATGGTGCATAGAACCATAGTAAAAGTTAATCTTATTAGCCATCATGATTGAATTAATTGTATAATAATAAGCTTCTAGCAGAATCTTTTCTCTACTAGAAATTAATATGTTATAATAATCATCAGAAATTTCAGATGTCCTTCGATTGGGGAATGGCTGAACAAATTGTGGTATATGTTGGTGATGGAATAGTATTGTGCTCAAAGGAATAATAAACTGGAGGAATTCCATGTGAACTGGAACGACCTCCAGGAATTGATGCAGAATGAGAGGAGCAGAACCAAGAGAACATTGTACACAGAAAGTGAAATACTGTGGGACTATCAAACTTTGCTACTAGCAGCAATGCAATGATTCAGGACAACCCTGAGGGACTTATGAGAAAGATGCTGTCTACATGCAGAGAAAGAACTGTGGGAGTAGAAATGCAGAAGAAAAACACATGATTTATTACTTGTTTATATGGATATAGGACTTAGGGTTTTAGTTTTTAAAAGATTACTGTATTACAAAAATGAAGTATGGAAATAGGTATTGAATGATAATACAAGTACAATCCAATGGAATTGCTTGTCAGCTCTGGGAGGGGGGAGGGAAAAGACAAGAATCATGTAACCTTGGAAAAATACTTTAAAATACATTTTTTTAAAAAATGTTCTTTAAGTGCATATATTGACTACCAGGGCCTCTTTTAAGTATTTCAGTATTGGGGGAGACTTAGAGTTATTTAATTACCTTGTAGGGAGAAAAAGAGAAAAAAAAATAAAGATAGAAGGTGCTTATTAAGGTTGGAGCTGACATAAGACATACTTGGGAAGAAAGCATAGTTGCCTAAAAAAAGCAGAATAGTGGCATGGTTAAGACAACATTTACAAAGTAGATGGACACTAAGCTGTAAAAAATAAAAAATAAAAAAGCAAAAAGCATAAAACAGGTTACCAAAGTTCATAAACCTGTGGCAATGGAACAAAATAATATAACATAATGTAACATAAGAATATTAATAAGAAAAAAGAATAAAATAGCATAAGCATGCCTTCAAACAAAAACACCACAGAGTAATTAATAAAAGGAGTTCTAGTTAAACATATGAAGCAAAACAATCTTTCGACAATACACTTTTCTGCCTTTTCAAGAATACAAGCTACATGATTTGTAATATTTTATGCACCTATTACTTTTGAGGTTTCCTTTAAAAGAAGACATTACATTTTACCAAAATGCTTGCTGACACATCAATGGAAAAGTATCAAATAAATACACAAAGCTATTATAATATAATAATAATAATCAGGGCCAGCTAGATGGCACAGTGACTAGAGAGCCTGGAGACTGAAGGATCTGGGTTCGTGTGTGTCTTACAAAAAAAAAAAAAGCAGGCAGTAAATTTTATTTTTAACTACTGTACCATTAGAAGATAATTTATTATTCACTGAATTGGCTACAAAGTCACTTGTTTCATTTCAGTGAGATTCAAAGTATGCTTGAAAATAAATGTTTCCAATCCTAAGTATTCCCTCTCCCTCCCACCACCCCCTTCAGAATAACTCCAACCACAAAGTTTTAGGCTTTGATACAACTATGTATTACCTTATTACCCAGGGACGGCATGTTGGTAGAAGCAGTGACATTCCAAGGAGCAACAGTAGCCACTACCACTATAATGAAAAGAACAAATATGTACCATAAAAGAGTAAAATGTGTAACCCATGTTACAAGTGTATCAAAGGGTAGGAGACCTAAAGTTCTCTCACATAGATTCACACCAAAATTCCTTATTGCTCTAATGCAAATTTCACCCTCACAAATGCATTTATTTTTTAAATTTTATTTAGTCAATTTAGAACATTATTCCTTGGTTACAAGAATCATATTCTTTCCTTCCCTCCCCTCCCCTCCTTCCCATAGCTGATGTGCAATTCCATTGGGCATTGCATGTGTCCTTGACCAGAACCTATTTCCATGCTGTTGATGTTTGCTTTAGGATGTTCCTTTAGGGTCTATATCCCTAATCATATTCCTATTTTGACCCCTGTATTCAAACAGTTGTTTTTCTTCAGTGTTTTTACTCCTGCAGTTTTTCCTCTGAATGTGGATAGTGTTCTTTCCCATAGAACCCTCTGGGTTGTTCTGATTCATTGCATTGCTGCTAGTAGAGAAGTGCATTACATTGGATTGTACCACAGTGTATCAGTCTCTGTGTACAATGTTTTCCTGGTTCTGCATCCTCTCACTCTGCATCACTTCCTGGAGGTTGTTCCAGTCTCCATGGAATTCTTCCACTTTATTATTCCTTTGAGCACAATAGTATTCCATCACCAGCATATACCACAATTTGTTCAGCCATTCCCCAATTGAAGGGCATCCCCTCATTTTCCAATTTTTGGTCACCACAAGGAGTGCAGCTATGAATATTCTTGTACAAGTCTTTTTCCTTGTTATCTCTTTGGGGTACAAACCCAGCAGTGCTATGGCTGGATCAAAGGGCAGACAGTCTTTTATCGCCCTTTGGGCATAGTTCCAAACTGCCCTCCAGAATGGTTGGATCAATTCACAACTCCACCAGCAATACATTAATGTCCCAATTTTGCCACATCCCCTCCAGCATTCATTACTTTCCTTTGCTGTCATGTTAGCTAATCTGCTAGGTGTGAGGTGATACCTCAGAGTTGTTTTGATTTGCATCTCTTTGATTTTAAGAGATTTAGAACATTTTTTTCATGTGATTATTGATAGTTTTGATTTCTTTATCTGAAAACTGCCTATTCATGTCCCTTGCCCATTTATCAATTGGAGAATGGCTTGATTTTTTGTATAATTGATTTAGCTCTTTGTAAATTTGAGTAATTAGACCTTTGTCAGAGGTTTTTGTTATGAAGATTGTTTCGCAATTACAATATTGTTTTGATGACCACTGCTTTATAGTTTAGTTTAAGATCTGGTACTGCTAGGCCACCTTTCTTCACATTTTTTTATTATTTCCCTTGATATCCTTATCTTTTGTTCTTCCCAATGAACTTTGTTATTTTTTTTCTAATTCAGTAAAATGTTTTTTTGATAGTTCAATATCCTTACAAATTTAGATAAGTTGCTCATCTGACTTTAAGAAACTGCTTAACAGCTACTATATATATATATAAAAAGTCAAACATAACACCAAGGCTGAGTGGAATAAAAGTTTCTAGGGCCTAATTAGGAAATCAAAAGTTTCCAGATTTTTTTCTTGGTACTTACACTAAGAGGCTAAGTGACATGCCCAAGGTCCCACAGCCATTAAGCCAAAGGGTGTATCTCTGGAGATTCTTAAAGTTTTGATTCTATTTTGAAGTTATTCAGTTTAGTCTTACCTTGGACCTTGACTTTAAATTATCATATAAAAGACAAGATTAAGTAGCTCCCCCTCCTCAGAGCTATTAAAAAATGTAAATAAACTAGGGTGAATTCAGAGAAACTTTAGTATAGCTAAATAAATGTAGGTGGAACTTACTTCATTGATTTTTAAGTTAATTTGTATGGGCATCAAGAAGCTTTATACCCTAGCAACCACAGAGCTGATGCAAACTTATATCTGTTTCCAACAGCACTAAAAAACCCAGACTAAAAAGAGTCATATATGATGTGGGCAAATCTCAATGCTAAGGTTGGTGGGCAGGAGCATCAGAGATTCATCAAAGTTCATTTGTAATAGGCTAAGCTAGCAAAGGTGAACCTTTTAGAACTTTTTTATGGATGTGTGCCATACCCCCCTCACAACTCCCAGACTTGCATGCCTGTGTCCCATTTTGGGCCCTTCCCTGCCCCAATTTAGTGCCCCACCAGCATGTAATGCCCCACCCACTCCTGCATCCCCTGGGATGGTGGAGAGAAGCTAAAATGCACAACTCCCTGTGTTCAGGGGTGGGGCTAGGCTCTCAGCCAGCCAAGCAAGGGACTTGCTTGTGTCCACAGAGAGGTCTCTGCATGCCATCTTTTGCATTTGTGCCATAGGTTCGCCATCATAGGGCTAAGCCATTAAGGCTTAAAAAGAGAACAACAACAACAAAAATGAAAAAATCTCTTAGGGCAGTGTAGTATGATTAGAATCTCTCTTTGTGAATTGGAAATTAAAAGAATGTGCATCAATTGGGGAATGGCTGAACAAATTGTGGTATATGCTGGTGATGGAATACTATTATGCTGTAAGGAATGATGAACAGGATAATTTCAGAAAAAAACTGGATAAACCTACATGAACTGATGCAGAGTGAAATAAGCAGAACCAGGAGAATATTGTTCACAGTAAACAGCAATATTGTGGGTTGATCAAATGCGACAGACTTAGCTATTATTGGCAAAACAAGGATCCAGGACAATTCTGAGAGGTTTATGACAAAAAATGCTCTCCACCTCAAGTGAAATAACTATTGGAATATGGATGAAAGCCTTCAATTTCTCAATTGCTTATTTAGGTTTATGTTTTGGGGTTTTGGTTTTATCAGATTACTTACAAAAATGAAAAATATGGGAAAATTAAATTAAATTTTAAAAAAAGAATCTCTGTAACTTTTTAGTCCTTAACTAAGCTCAAGTCACCATATATTTAAATGATCATCAGGTTAATAAAATCTTAGGACTTTGCTTTTCACAGATGGAAATGTCTTAAATAGAGTCTTGTTATTTCAAATTCACATTAAAACATTATAAATATCTATTGCATTTTTAAACTAGCAGTTTCAAATATTTTTAAACCCTTACCTTCTGCCTTTGAATCAATACTAAGTGCCAGACCAAGGCAGAAGAGAGGTAAGACCTAGGCAATTGGGTCTTATGACTTGCCTATGGTCACCCATCCAGGAAATATCTGAGCTCATATTTTAATCCAGGACTACCAGTCTCTAGAACTGACTCTGTATCCACTGGTTTGCCTGGCTGCCCCATTTTTAACATTGTTCTCTTAATAATTGACTCTATAACAATCCAGCCCATAACTCAAAAGAATACTCATCCAAAATTATCAAATATCAACATTATATATTAGTAAAATGAAGCAGCCAGCATATCTCCAAATTAATGCAACTTTCTTTAACTTTGCCCAAAACAAGCACAACAAATTCTGACCCAAAAGAGCATCTCACCAGGAGAGACACATTCCACTCAAAATAAGACTTTAATAAATTCAACCACACTTAGATGCTTTTTCACTTAGTATCATATAGAACTTCAATTTTTTAATTGAAAAATTTTATTTAATTAATTAATTAAGAATATTTTTCCATGGTTACATGATTCATGTTCTTTCCTTCCCCTCCTCCCCAGCCAACACACAATTCCACTGGGTTTTACTTGTGTCATTGATCAAGATTTTCCATTCCATTCCAATAATATTTCCATTTTATTAATATTTGCACCAGGGTGATCCTTTATAGTCTACATCCCCAATCATATCTCCATCAACCCATGTGATCAAGTAGTTGTTTTTCTTCTGTGTTTCTATTCCCACAGTTCTTCTGGATGTGGATGGTGTTCTTTTTTCAAAAGTCCCTCAGGACTGTCCTGGATCACTGCATTGCTGCTAGTAGAGAAGTCCATTACATTCGATTGTACCACAGTGTATCAGTCTCTGTGTACAATGTTCTCCTGGTTCTGCTCCTCTCGCTCTGCATCACTTCCTGGAGGTTGTTCCAGTCTCCATGGAACTCCTCCACTTTATTATTCCTTTGAGCATAATAGTATTCTATCACCAACATATACCACAATTTGTTCAGCCATTCCCCAATTGAAGGGCATCCCCTCATTTTCCAATTTTTGGCCACCACAAAGAGTGCAGCTATGAATATTCTTGTCCAAGTCTTTTTCCTTATTATCTCTTTGGAGTACAAACCCAGCAGTGCTATGGCTAGATCAAAGGGAAGACAGTAGCACCCTTTGGGCATAGTTCCAAACTGCCCTCCAGAATGGTTGGATCAATTCACAACTCCACCAGCAATGCATTAATGTCCCAACTTTGCCACATCCTCTCTAGCATTCATTACTTTCCATTGCTGTCATATTAGCCCATCTGCTAGGTATGAGGTAGTACCTCAGAGTATAAATTTTTTCTTACAAGGCTCATTTATCCAAAGCATTTCATGTTATGGGATTGACTGAGAGCTGGATATTAACTAGAAATTCTAAAATAACAGGAAAAAATATACATATATAATATAGAGATAAAATAACTGGTAAAAAACATAGAATAATTGGAAATTATTGGGAAATTCCAGTGAATCCACATCCAAAAAATTTTAATGTGGCAACATATTAGGTTTTCATAACCCAATCATCTCACTTAAAAGCACATTTAATTTGAAAACATATCTGGGTGCTCTAATGGCAACATTTAAATTCTCGGATTACAAATAAAGCTTTTCAGTAACCAACTTTTTGCACAAGCATTATGCTATTTACAATTTGATACTATTAAGGTTTTGTCTCTGGTTTGTCTCCAGAGGCATTCTGTCTCCTGAGTGCATTCATAAGTGCACAGTTAAAACACATGACACATTTAACACAAATTACACTCCATAAAGACAGACAAAAAATTATCAAACAGTAGTGGTGAAGCTCCTTAAAATAATTTAGTATACACAAATGTAAGACCCTCTCCCTTCATATCCTTAAGTCCCATTAATATGAGCCAGACTAATTGGTTTTTTAAAGGGGGGGCCTCTCTTGTTAGAGGAGTTAGAGAAGAGAGCCTGAGGGCTTCTTAGTTTGAGCTATAGCTTGAGCTGTAGTTTGTAGCAATTTTTCTTCCAGCAGTAGCATGCCTTATAACTCCATGGGCTTGGGGCTTGCCCAGAAAGGAAAACTCTAAAGGCAGAGGAGGAAGAAAAGCTCTGTTTCAGGGACTCTTTAAGATCTACTCTATATCTGTGTAAAACTTTCACCTGATTTTTAAATTCTTTTCCCTCCTTTAGTTTAGAAACTTCCTCCTGAAGGTCATAGATCTCATTCTTACGCTTCCTTTTTCCTGATCTCAATTGTCAAATAATCCTTTGAAGGAAGGAAAGTTGAGATTCTAATTCCCTACTTGATTTTTTTCAAGGATCCGTTGTAAAAAGGTGTCTCATTCAGAGCCCTCAAGCTAACTGAATTCAATCAATCACAAAATAATAACAATAACAACAACAATTATTATTATTATTTTGCTGTGGATCAAAGGAGCCCCAGGATGACCAGTAATGCTGGGGCTTAGTTAAAAAAGATTTGGTTAAATTCTGCCAATTATCCAAATACTTATAAGTATAAAGGCCATAATTTGAAAACATGTACCAGACAGTCATCTCTTTAAAGGAACCTAAAATTGCCATTGGTTTTAACAACTTCCTACTAAAGAGCCAGGAATTCAACAGGAAAAAGAAATGGTAATTCAAGAATTTGAGAGACTCACTTATCTAAGTTGGGCCATGGAATGGAATATGGACTGGATGCAAGGGGTGCTCTGTTGGAACCAGGTCCCCAAGGTTGAAAATGGTGGCCAGCTGGACAAGGGTTCTTTGAATCCCACTTCTGACACCGGATATATCAACCTGAAAATAAAGAGGACTACCAAAGTAGTAACAGAGGTCGTTAATCAGTGTGGAGAAATTGCAGTTCAGAGTCACCACTCAAGATGGGACAGTGTCAGAGCACCCACCCAACTAGAGGGAAAGGAATTAGTTTAAATAAACTTCAATGGGGAAGAAAGATCAGAGCCAGCAAGGAGAAAGAATGACTAACATTTGGTGAGATCAAAGGCACTAGATATAATTAAGAAGTAATTTGGAGGAGTGAGGGGATTAAAGTAATTAAAATCTGATCAAATCAAAGGCTCTAGGAGTGGTAAATTGCCAGAGACATCACAACCATGCTCCAACCATGAGGTCAATGAGATAAAGGTAGTCTCTTCTGATAACTGCATTTAACATCCCCTACAGGTAAACATTCAACCTCTGATCTAACACTTTCAGTGATGGGAAGCTCACTCTAGAGAGAAACAGTTTATTCCACTTTTATTTAATTGTTGTTGGACCAGTGTTTTAGAAACCCTAAGGGCAATTCACAGGAGCTCTTTTGACTTCCTCAGATTTTTATTGCTGCCTCCTCAATATAGTGGTTGGCATTGTGAAAAGATCACAGGGACGTTCCAGTTGTAGTTTCTGCTGTGCTACTTAATTGTGTGACCTTAGATAAGTCACTTCCTTTCCTCTGGGGCTCAGTTTCCTCATCTATGAAATGAAAGGGTTGAACTAGGTGATCTCTAAACCTAAAGAACCAGATATTTTCTGGTTCTGATCCTCTGAGGTAAAGGAGTAAAGGGGAGTTATTAGGGAGATGGAGGATAAGGGGGGGGGTGGAGAAAGCTACAAATGGGAAGCTATTAGAACAGATTGTAAAGGCTTTTGAGTACAATAATGAACATTCAATTTAGCAAGAATTTATTGAGTATTGTGTGTTCAATCTTATGCTAAACACCAAGAGGGATAACAAAGGTTGAAGGTCCTGCTCCTGCCCTTGCAAAATTGAGGATCAAGCTGGGAAGACAAGATTAACACAGTGATTAGAGAGTATTTAGTGACTAAGGATCTTGTGAGTGATGCAGACCATGTGTCAGAGTTAGAGCTGGAAACCCCTCATTTTACCGAGGGTCAGCAAAGGGAAATGACTTGCCCATGGAGAAAACCTTGGACAGGAAATCAGGGGATATGCTTTTCATCTTGAGTTCCTCTTTGTTATACTGTGCTGATTGCATTTAGGGAGCACTGATCCTTAATTCTTTCCTAGACTTAGCTCTGAAGAGAAGTAAAGGAGGTATAGTTTAGGGGAGGAAGAGGTGACACTAACGCCCATAGCTGGGCATCGTAGGGATTGGTAGAAGAGTTGAACCTGGTAAGAACGCCTGTCCCTATGCCTAAATGGCAATAAACCTGTGCATACTCTTTGACCCAACAAAACTGGGTCTGTATTCCAAAGAGATCAGAAAAAGGTCAAAGTGCCTATTTGTACAAAATTATGTATAGCAGCTCTTTCTGTGACAGCAAAGAATTGGAAAATAAAGGAATGTCCATCAATTGGGGAATGGATGAACAGGTTGTGGTATATGGTTGTAATGGAATATTATTGCCTTAAGAAATGACAAGCAGGATGATTTCAGAAAAACCTGAAAAGACTGACAAAAACTGATACAGAGTGAAGTGAGAAGAACCAGAACAACATAGTAACTAAAGGCAATATCTTACAATGATCAATTGTGAATGACAACTATTCTCAGCAAGACAATTCCAAAAGGCTCAAGATGAAAAATGCGATCCCCCTCCAGAGGAAGAATTGATGGAGTCTAAATGCACATCAAAGCATACTGTTTTTCACTTTCTTTTTTTCTTTTGTAAATATACTCTGCATGACTGTACATGTATAACCTGTATCAAATTACTTGCTGCCTCAGGATGGGGTGAGGGGAGAGTAAGAAGGAGAAAATTTGGAACTCAAAATTTAAAAAAAGGGGGCACCTAGGTGGATCAGTGGATTGAAAGCCATACCTAGAGATTGTGTGACCCTGGGAAAGTCACTTAACTCCCATTGCCTAGCCCTGACAGCTCTTCTGCCTTAAAACCAATATATAGTATTGATTCTAAGAAGGAAGGTAAAGAGTTTTTAAAAAGTGTTTAAATTGTTTTTACATAAAACAGGGAAAAATAAAATATTATTATTTTAAAAAAGGAGAACATCTATTCAATTCCCCTTTTGGTGTGGTAGTATGGTAGATAAATTGCTGAACTGAGAATTGGGACAACTGGGTTTGAATCCTATCTTAAATATTATTAGTCCAGGTCACATGACTTTCAGTTTCCTCAGCTGTAAAGTGGGGATAATAATAGTTATAGCACCTGCCTTACTGCATTGTTCTGAGGAAAAGTACAGACCTTAATGAGCTATATAAAAATGAGTTATTTTTATTTTCTAGCCAACCTGGGGAAGTGGAGGGGGGGGTCTGGTATAGATGTTACCCAATAGGAGGTCAAAGGTAGACCTTTCCTTAGGGATCCTACTATCTATACTATAGTGCCATGATGGCAAACCTATGGCACATATACCAAAGATGTGATGTAGAAAACTTTCTGTGGGTATACCTGCCAGTGCTGCTCTCCTCCCCCTCTCCACCATGTTTCCCTATCCCTCTACCCAGCAGCCCAGTGGAAGTGCTTACTCTCTCCCCAGCTGTGGTAATGTGGGGGTGGGGCTTAGTCTGGGGGGGGGCATGGTACATTGTGGGAGGGGATAGAGCACAGTGTCTAAAAGGTTTAAAAGTTTCACCATCCCTGTTCCTAGTGAGATTCATCCTTTCTTCAAGAAAACACACAAGTTAAGTCAGAGTCCTACAGAGATAGGGCTAGGGTAAATGGCACAATATAATCCTGTCCTCCCTCTGATGTCCTCCAATAACTTAAATTATTATCTTGGGAGTGTGGTAATACATATGTGTAGTTGGATGTGTAGATTGTCAAAAAGGTTTTCATGCCAAAAATTGCCCAATCTGCAATAAAAAGCACTGAGGCAGAGCTCTAAGCCAATGGTCCCTTTCAACAAATAGGATCCCAGACCTTCTTCACCATATGAGATCCCTCCATGCTTCACAGCACAAGTTTTCTATCTCTTAAGTCACAGACAATTTAGATAATGCTGCACAAAATGCAAAATCTCATTGGTGGTTTCACAATACCTTGGAATTCACCGAAGGGCAGGCAAAAGGTTCTATACATTTTAAAGTCTAATGTAAGAATCTACTTAACCTACCTTAATTACTCATAATTATATTATATATTGGGATGAGTTGATTACCCTTAACTGAGTAAATGTGTATTAATGTCTGTTAATACAAAAGAAATAATCTCTTCCCCTGTGGAGTCACTTAAACTGTCTAATATTGATTAGGAATTAGGTAGGGCATTGTACTGATTTCACAGTAATATGGGGGCAACTCAAATATGGTTGAGGTCTAGGAGTCATATTATTTTGCACAAGGTGCTGTAGAAGAAATAGTAGACAGGATTCAAGAGAGATAAGACTACCTCTATGACCTTGGGCAAATAATTTCCCATCTTTGGACCTCAGTTTCTCCATCTTTTTTTAAAACCCCTACCTTTGGACTCAGAATCAATACTGTATATTGGTTCCAAGGCAGAAGAACAATAAGAGCTAGGCAAAGGGGGCTAAGTGACTTGCCCAGGGTCACACAGCTAGGATGTGTCTAAGGCCAGATTTGAACCTAAAACCTCTGGTCTTTAGGCCTGGATCTCAATCCACTGAGTTACCCAGCTGCCCCCTAGTTTCTCCATCTTTAAAATGGGGAAAGATAATATTTTCACTACAGCCTCACAGAGTTATTCTGAGGGAAGTAGTTTGTGAACTATAAATCCTCTAAACATGTAAATTTCATGGATTCATATACTGCTAGAGCTGTGAGGATTCCTAGAAATAATTTCATTCAATTTCCCCATTTTATAGATGAAGCAACTGAGGTCAAATGGTCAGGGTCACATAGAAGCAGGGCTAGGATTTGGTCTCTTCCCAATATGCTTCACCCTCTGTTATAGAGGTCCAAGTCACCCTACTTCACTTAGCCCTGGGAACATACTGTATGTTAATATTTAAAAACTCTCGCCTTCTGTCTTGGAATTGATACTGTCAAAGTAAAATCTGGACACCTCAATTTTACCCTTGCCCTTTGAGAAACCCCAGTGCCAGGCACACCTGTTTGGGGCTGAACTATAGACCCTGGACTGTTTGGGGACCCTAGTTTGGTTGAGATTAGTAAATATAGTCAAAATTTGAGTGCCTTTATTTGTTTTAGAAGCTTCTCCCATTGCATTAAAGATCCTTCTCTGGAAGCCCAGGCTGGTTCCCGACCCCTTTGCAGCCTGTTTGCAGTTTGCCTATGCATGCTTGCTGTACCTAGTTCTCCAGAGGATATAAAAGATCCCCAAGTTCTGTCCCTCTTGGGGGCTGGCCTCTCACACATTGATCCTTCCAGGGATCTGTCCCCAGAGTCCCAGGGTGTAGGCCCTGTAAAAGTTTTTGGCATTGGGCTCTGGACAGGGCCAAATGTTGGACCTATCCCTATCCTGATTAAAGACTTGTTTTTTCTGAATATTAAATAATTCTGTGATTTTTTTCCAAGATAACAATACTAAGTATTGGTTTGGAGGCATGAGTGGTAACAGCTGGGCATTTGAGTAACTTATACAGGTAGGAAGTAAGTGTCTGAAGTAAAATTTGAACCCAGGACCTCTGGTTTCCAAGCCTGGCACTATATCTAATGAGCTATCTAGCTGCCCTTTTACTGTATATCAATTGAAATAAGCAGAGATGTAAAAAGTCTTGGGCATCTCTAATATTTCAACTAGGCTTGACAAGAAGTATTTTCAGATTGGTTGAGAAGGGGGAGAGAACAAGCATTTATAAAGTATCTATTATATGCCAGACACTGTGTTATGTATACCCTGAAAGGTAGGTGCTATTATTATCCTCATTGTACAGTTAGTTGAGGAAAGTGAAGATAAGTGACTAGTTCAGAGTCACACAACTAATGCATCTGGGGCCATATTTGAACTGGAGTTTTGTGTCTGCATGTCCAGTGTTCTAGCCACAGTGCCACCAGCTGCCTCATTCACGAGCTTTTGAGAGACTTGATCATGCCCTGTAGGTCTTTCATAAAAATCAGATCACTTCAGAGCCTAGAAAACCCCATGTCTTAGCAGAATCCCTGGAAATGCATCAGTTGCTAGCAGTATGGTTAGCATCAAAAGTCTAGTATTGACTAGATTCCATGAAGAAAAGCACAGTTAAATCTCTATGAAGGAGGCCAGCAGGAAAGCTTTATAGTACCTAAGGGGAACATCTGGAAGACTCCAGCTAAAAGACTTCCAAGAACTATTACCCTTTGCCACATCAAGCATAAGCTAGTCTACTTTTCCCTTGCCTCTGTATATACTTGTGGGAAAATGTCACAGATTTGGGTGGGGGGGAATGAAGGTGGCATCTATTTTTTGTCCTCATTCTGCCGTTGTAATAAATACTCATCTCTAAAAGCAAATTGTCTGGCTGACTAATTGATATCAACTAATAACCATGAGAGAAAGCACAACCTGGATTCTTTACCTTTCTTTGCATCATGGCTGCCTGGGAGTCTGGTGAACCCCTTTCAGAAGTGTTTTTAAACATCGGAGCTTTAAAGAGCTGAGTCTGATTGTTGCATGACATCCCTACTAGTTGTGTGAACAGTCATTTTAACCTTTCTCAGACTCAATTTCCTGATCTGCAAAATGAGGATGATAGTAGCACCACCTCCAAGGGTTATTGTGAGGATCAAATGAGATAACATGTAAAGTGTTTTGCAAAATTACTATTATTAAGTGCATAAAATAAAATGTACAAGATTGCAAAGGAGGCTAGTTATACTGAAATACAACTATACAATATTTAAAACAAACATCCCAGGTTAAGAAATCCTTTTTTGAGGGTCAGTTAGGTGGCTCAGTGGATTGAAAGTCAGGCCTAGAGGCTGGAGGTCCTGTGTTCAAATTTGACCTCAGATTCTTCCTAGCTGTGTGACCCTGGGCAAGACACTTAATCCTTATTGTGTAGTCCCTTAACACTCTTCTGCCTTGGAACGGATACTTAGTATTGATTCTAGGAAAGAAGGCAAGGGTTAAAAAAAGAAAAGAAAAGAAATCCTTGGTGATAAACTCATCCCCACTCCTCAAGATGTAGCAATTTAGGCAGCTAGATGGTGCAGTGTATAGATCACTATTCAGGAATTCAGGATTCAGGAAGACTCATCTTACTGAGTTCAAATGTGACCTCTGGCATTTAGTAGCTGGGTGACCGTGGACAAGTCACTTCACTCTTCCTAAATTCTTCATTTGTAACCTGAGCTGGAGAATTGGAAACCCTCCAGTATCTTGGCTAAGTGGTTCAGTAGATAGGGAGCCAGGCCCGGAGGACTGGAGGTTCTGGTTTGATTGAATCTGGTCTCTAAGGAGGAAGAAGAGAGAGAGAGAGAGAGACAGAGAGACTGAGAGAGAGAGAGAGAGAGAGAGAGAGAGACAGAGACAGAGACAGAGACAGAGACAGAGACAGAGAAAGAGGGAGACAGAGAGAGAGGGAGAGGGAGAGGGAGACAGAGAGAGAGAGAGAGAGAGAGGGAGAGAGAGAGGGAGAGAGAGAGAGAGAGAGAGAGAGAGAGAGAGAGAGAGAGAGAGAGAGAGAGAGAGAGAGAGAGAGAGAGAGAGAGAGAGAGAGAGAGAGAATAAGAGAGAGAGAGAGTTAGTTGGGCACGACTAACAAATGAGCAACAAGATGCAGTAGTCTTGCTCGGGAGTCCAGACTCTCCTGTGTGAGTAGGAGTTGGGAGATGGAGCTCTCAAGTTTACATGTGCTACATAATGACGATAACGATGACGTGGGTGAGAGGCAGACTGGCTTAGTGGAGAGACAGCTGGTCTCAGATTTGGTCCCAAAGGGCCTGTATTCAAATTCTACTTCGGACTCCACTTGGGTTTCTGGTGGTGACATGGGCAAATTACTTAACTTCTCAGCTCCCCAGGCAGTTCCCTTAGTCTGCGACTTTATAAATTGCAAAACATGCCAGATCTGCATTAGGAGGGCAGAGTTTTCTCCCTGGGAGTTCCCCACACTTATGATATCACAGTTTAACCTAATAGTAATAGAACAACAACGAAAACCCTCTCTGGATTCGAACTTGTTTCTCAACGGTCCTACTGACCCTTTGTCTCCCCACCTGACAAGTTGGACTAATTGATGCCCAAGGATTCCTTCCAAATCGAGATCTATGATCCGATGAAAGATTGTTATTGGCGACAAGATGGGATCGGGGTTGGGGGAAAATTTGCTCAGAATTCCAGCGTCTTAGGGCTTATCTCTTAGAAGACTAGAGGGAGGGAGCCTGCAGGGAATGTGGAAGCGGTGGCGAGGAGGGCTGATGGGGCTTGACTTGGGGCAGGAGGGAGCACTAAGGCGCGGGTGTCACGGGACGGGAGGAAGAGACTTCTCGAATTGAGTAGGGGTTCCTGGAATCCCGCGTGGGTTCGCGGTTCCTTCCTCTTGGGGGAGTGAGCCTCGGCAGCCAGGGGCCAGGCCATCCGAGCTCCTGGGAGTAGTCTTGCTGGGGAATTCCGGGCGGGGGCGGTGGCTCCAAAGCCCTGGTGGGGAGGGGCGGGGAGGGGAGGGGCGGGACAGCTAGCAGCGCACGCCACCTATAAGAGGAGCCCGCGCAGCAGGCTCGTTACTTCTCCCGGTCCTAATCCTAAGCTTCGCGCACGCCAGCTTGGCTGGCAGGCACCATGCCCTCAATTGGTATTTTCGCCTTTCTGCTCCTGGCAGCCAGCGCGGTAGCCGAATCGGTAGGTTCTAGGAGTTCCAAATGGTTCTGAATGATCCTTGGGGGGAAGTGGGGGTGAGGTTGGCAAAAGTGACAGGAGCTTGGAGCCTGCTTTGTGCCTAGGGTGCATGGTTGGGGTGGGGGTGGGGGGCAGGGAAGAGAGGGGCATACGGGAGGCTGTGACTTGGCCTCGGGTCTCCCAACCCTAGGGATGGAGGAAGGCGACTACTTCCACTAAAGTTAACTTTGTTTTCCTCTGAACTTTACTCCGCAATGGCGGTGAAGCACGGGGGGGAGGGGGAGAGCGCAGAGATGGGGAGTGGAGTTGGGCTCCCCTGCCCTCAACTCACCCCTCCTTGGAGAAACTGACCCAGAATGCCATCAACCCCGCCTCTGTCTCCACCCCCACCTATACCTGGATCCCTCCCTCTTCTCCCGGAGTTTCCTTTCGGTCGGAGACGATCCTGAGTTGAGACCAATCCCCCCACAATCCCGCGGTATGGCCAGCCCGAGTCCCATCGCACCACCATCCTTAGTCATCCATCCCCCTCCATTGGGCCCCTGATTGCCATCTTCGGGGTGGTAGTTTGGGGGCGGGGGGTGCTGCAGGAGGCAGATCGAACGCGCTTAGGTAGAATCTTTAAAGCTGAAATCTTAGACCTTAAAAACCATCCAGTCCAGTCGCTTCATTTTACATTTTGAGGAACCTGAGGCTCAGAGGCTAGTGCGTGACAGTCACGATTTGCTCCTCTGACTCAATCCATTGATAGTTCTATATTCCATGCGGGTTGGTGCTTGGGATTGATGGTTTGCGCGCCCTCCTCTCCTCGCTGTCTGTATCTGAGTTCATCTCTTTTGGCATGTTACGATCTAGGGACTGACTTCCAATTTCGCCCCCCCCAGTCAAAAAAAAGGGGGGGGGGAAGGGAGAGGGGAAGCAAAATTCAGAGGCTCTTGGTAGAAAAAAGCTGCTTGTTTCGAACCATTTTAGACCTGGATGTTGGAGTCTTTTCTTTGGCGCTAATTACCTGACCTTGGACGAGTCTGTTTCCCAGAGCGTTGATTAGGTGCCTACTGTGTGTTGTAGAACTTTGTTCTAGTTGTGAGAGAAAGTTAAAACATTTGACTTTGTTCCTGAGTGTTAAGGAAGACAATCTAGTACTTCCCCTCACAACCTCAATTTTCTCAACTGTAAAAGGGGGATATTGTAGCTTATATTTAAGGATCTTCCTGCGCTGTTTTGAGGATCCAAAGAGATGGATGGGTGCTTTCATATCATAAAGGGTTTAAGATATATAAGATAAGATATAAAAAAGGGTATATTATTGACTTTCCCACCTCAATGGACCTTAGGTGTGAGTGGGGGAGGGAGAACCTGGACTTCCCTGCTTAATTCTCATACTTGACTGTAAAAACTGAAGTAAGTCTTTTTTTTTCCATTGAGATAAGGAAGCAGAGTTTTCTTGACTCTTCCTCTCCCTAGGTGGTATTCCATCCCCCCCCCCCAACTTTTCTTTACCAGGCCTGATGTCTGGAGCAGGGCTTTTTACAGTTTTCTTTCTAACCTTTAGCCCAGGCCTGGAAGCTCTTGCAGCTTAATCATTAAATATTGATTCACCTTAGAACTCTGAGGACAACCTTTTGACAGAATGGACAATATTATATTTCTATTCAACAAGCAACTGTTGGAAATAGATTGAGAAAATGACATGTAAATTCCTTGAGGGCAGGGACTGGTTGGGGGGGGATATATAATATGTTCCCAGAAGATAAAGATAAAACATCATAATAGGGTGGGTCACAGGCATGACCTAGATTGAGGTATCAGGCTCCCTGAATCTGATTAAAATGTCATTGGGAAATATTTAGGAAAACAACTAGAAAATGTGGAAAAAAAAGACATAAGTAATATATTATAGGACCAAGTCAGTTGTGACCATAGGAAGCTTTATGATTTCTTCGATTTCATTTCCATTTGGGTTTTTGATAACTTTATTCAAGATTATAGGTTCTGGAGGAAGAGGGCAGTTGGGTAATTTAGTGGATTGAGAGCTAGGCCTAAGCAATGGGAGGTCCTAGGTTCATACCTGGCCTCAGAACCTTCTTAGCTGTGTGACCCTGGGCAAGTTACTAGCCCTTACTGTTCTTCTGCCTTGGAACTAATACACAGTATTGATTCTGAGATGGAAGGTAAGGGTTAAAAAAAAAAGAGTATAGGTTCTGTGAGGAATTTGGAAGAAGGTGGTGAGGAAGGCTTAGAGGAAGAAATGGCACCACAACTGAATTTTGAAAGAACTAGATGATTTTAATGCTTTGAGAACAGCAGTGGAGTCCACTGGTCCAATTTTTCTGGAGTGATAGGGATCCTGAGAGGGAGCGATATGAAATAAGGCAGTAGAAATGTAAGCTAAGAGAAGTCAGTGGAATTCCAGAGAACAGGGCTCACCCACCCTCTTTGAGATGAGGAGTGCAGTTAAGAGAATCCATACAGGGAATTGGGAAGACCTGAGTTCATAGTTAGCCTGCATTTACTAGACGTGTGTACCACAGCAAATCACTTTACCATTGCCAGCTTTCAGTTTTCCTATCTGTAAAATGGGAACCTTACCTCCCTGGGCTGTTGTGAGGATCAAACGAGATATTTGTAAAGTGATTAGAATAGTACCTGGCACATAGTAGGAATTATTTAAATGATAGCTATTATTATTCTTATTAAGTGAGTTAATAACATGTAAAGCCCATTGCTAAGCTTAAACGCTAGCTATTATTATTTAAAAGGGGGTTGCATGTGAATATCCTCCTGGTCAACTGTGTTCACCTTGTGTTTCATTTCAGCAGAATAATAATGCCCTTCATCTTTTGGGGAAGATAAAACTCTTGAACAAAGGATCAAAACTTCTTGTGGTTATTAACACTGCCAGCTGTTTGGGAGCTCCCAAAGGAGAGACAGATCCTGAGCCAGAGTCAGTCATGATACTGCCTAGTAGAGGCAGACCTTGAATACAATTAGTAGAATTTAGGCAGAAAGAAAGCTCCTCCTTGACCAGAGAGGGTATCTTTTTGTATATGTGTCCCCAGAACTTGGAACATTATTATGGTTGTGATGATAGTGGTGGTATTATTGTATGACCCCCATTTGGGCTTTTTGGCAGAGATGCCGCTGTAGTGGTTTGTCATATCAATAGAGCACATAATAATTCTTGGAAACCATTACTAGAGTCATCATGGGGAGCACCCACAATTTGTCGTTGTTGTTCAGTCATTTTCAATCATGTTCAATTCTTCCTGACCCCATTTGGAGTTTTCTTGGTAAAGATACTGGAATGGTTTGCCATTTTCTGTTCCAGCTTATTTTACAGGAGAGGAAACTAAAGCAAACAGGGCAAGTGACTTGCCCAGGGTCACACAGTTAGTACATTTCTGAAGCCAGGTTTCAATTCCAGAAGGTGAAACTTCCTGATTTTGGGCCCAGCTCTCTATATACTGTGTGTCTATATACCTAGCTGCCCCTTGGAACATAGAAAGAGCTTAATAAATGCTAAATGACTGAATCATTGAATTATTGAAGTGGACCAGAATCCCCTATCAAGTTCAGGTTTTCTTTTGAGAAGAAAAATAACTAAGAGACATTGGGGTCAACTAGAAAGAACCCAGGACTTAAAGCCAGTTAGCAAATATTTATTAAGAGCCTATTGTGTGTCAGACAAGGCATGGGGCACACAGATGTGTGCCAGGCCCAAGGCCCATTTGCCTGGACCATAGTTTTGGAGAACTAAAGGAAGGAATATATAATAAGTCTGGAAAGGTCATTTCAGGCCAGATTGTGATTATTTGGTTCTGGAGATAATAAGTCACTGGTGAACCACTGGAATTTTTTCTTTAAAAACCTGTACCTTCCGCCCTAGAATCCATATTGAGTATTGGTTCCAAGGTAGAAAAGAGCAGTAAGGGCTAAGCAATGGGGGTGAAGTGACTTGTCCAGGGTCACACAGCTGCAAAGTGTCTGAGGCCAGATTTGAACCCAGGATCTCCAGGCTTGGGTCTCTATCCACCTCCTTTCCCCAGAGCCATTGGAATTTTACTTTAGTAACTAATTGGAGGTTAGAGACATAGCAAGAACAATTTAGGAAGTTACCCTCATAGTCCAGGTGAGAGGGGATTAGGGCCTGAAATAGACTGAAAGCTGTGCATAGAGAGAAAGGCATCAGCTCTCGTGATGCTGTGGAAGGACAGAATGCGATTTGGCCATCATTTGACTGGACCTGTGCAGTATGAAGGTGAACTTGAAGCACAGGTTGCAATCCCGGAAGGACTGGATTGGAAGGATAAGTAGTGGTGCCTCTGATAGAAACCCTAAAAATTGAGAAGTTTGTGGGGGGAAAGATGCTAATTCTGTTTGCCATACTTGAGTTTGAGTTGCCTCTGCTGGACAGTCTGGATTCCTGTTCTTCCACCAGTTGGCTCTTTGACCTTAGGCACATTTCCCTTCAGCCAGGCTTCAGTTTTCTGTAAACTGAACAGCATGGACTGGATGATTTCTGAGATTAGTTTTAAATCCTGCATTTGGGTGAGTAGCTTATCCAGAGTCACAAGGTGAGCTAGTAACAGACAGAGTTGGACATAGGAAGAAACCAGGCATCCTTCCCCCTCAGGGTTCTTTCTACTTACGCCAAAGCTGCTTTCAAGGATAGGTAGGTCTGAAGAGAGGAGGAGACAGCGCAAGCAAAGCCTTGAAAAGGCCCCATTCATCCCAGATGCCCCATGTGACTTCCGCAACAAGTCACTTTCCTCTTTGAGCCCTATTTTCCTTCTGCAAAATGAGCAGGGTCTGAGGTTCCGCCTAGATCCGAATTTTAGGACTGGTAGGGAAATACTCTAATTCACCATCTAATGTTTACAGAGCACCGCTGGGTATACACTTGTCTTCTGTTTTGTAGATCTGGATGTAGGTGCTGGAGTTAGAGGCCAAGGACTTGGGTTCAAAGCCCGACTGTTACCAACCTGTTTGATGTTGGTCAAAATCACTGGACCCTGGAGGCAGCTAGGTGGCACAGTGAATAGACCTCCAGGCCTGGAGACAGGAGGATATCTGGGTTCAAATACGGTCTCAGGTACTTCCTAGTTATATGACCCTGGGCAAGTCACTTAACCTCATTTGCCTAGACCTTGCACTCCTGTCTTAAGACCTGTTACTAAGACAGAAAGTAAGGATTAAAAAAAAAAAGTCACAGCCTCCCTGGGCCTCAAATTTGCTTCTCTGGAGGTTATGCTTGAGATGACCTTCTAGCACTAATTTCCAACCTGTGATCTTGAGTTTACAAGGTAAACCTGTTTTGTAAACACTCTTATTCCCATTTTATAGCTGAGACCGAGTCACCCAGGGAAGGGAGGTGATTTGGTCAAAGTCACATGGCTGGGACTTAACTTCACTCCATGGTACAGTTTTGCTTCCCTTCCCAGTGCCCTTCAAGAGTTTTACAAGTGAACAGCCTGTGTTTCAGAGGAGAAATGAAAGTGTTTATCAAGTGCTTCGGGGTCAGGGAAAAACACCTGCCTTCCCCCAACTCTAAACCACCCAAAGCTATGTGTGTGCCCCCTATGCACCCTCCCAAGGCCAGCCTGCTGGGTTGGAGGGCCCTAAAGAGCGACAGGCATCTCAGAACTGGAGGGGGAAATCCCTGCCCCCTCCTCAAACAGCAGTTTGTAGCAGCAGTGATTTTTGGTTCTGTGTGGTACTTTGACCTGGCCTGAGTGTCTCCTGATATATTGAGGAGGAAGTAAAGGAAAATGGAGGGAGCTTGGCCCTCAGTCCTCAGTGGAAGAGTTTAGATGTTTACTTGAGTCATTGGGATAAAGCAGCCTGCTGCTAACAGAGGTCATTGACCTTTGACCACTGACCTATGGCTCCAATTCCCCAGTGTCTAGTCGCCCCTTAAACAAAGAAAAAAGGGCCCAGATTTCTCTCTTCCTCGGGCTCATCCGACCTGGGGTCTGAGCTTGAGGTTTAGGAGTTAGAAAACAAAACACAAGAGGTTAATGCAAAAGTGTTTGGAGAAGAGAGGAGGTTATAACGAGCATGCCTTGGTTGGTTTGATATGGTTTGGTTTTTTAGCTTTTCCAACACATTCACACTTGCTTATTCTTTCATTCAATCTTTTTCCCAAGCTTGGAAGCTAGAGATAATATCATTTTTGCAGATGAAGAACTTAAGGTCCCCATTGCATAGCTAGTTTGTAACAGAGCTGAGTCTTAGAGCCCAAGTTTATTGATTCCTAATCTGGCATTCTTGGCTCCATAGATGGACCATGTCCAATCAGGTTCAGCAGAGTGATTTGTTCACTAGCCCAGGACTGACATTAAAATCTGGGTCTCCTGATGCCATCCAGTGCTCAGAGAGAGCAGTGTTAGAGCTTAGTCCCTTAGACCCATGTCCAACATTGATTTGACAGATAAAGAAATTGAGGCAGAGTTAGAGGAATAATTTGCTCAAGGTCAACTTTCAGTTATATCCTACTCTTCCACTTGATTTTCCCCCAATCCCACTTTGAGAAAACTCGTCATCACTTAATGTGGCTTGACCTTGGGCAGATCATTTTACCCTTCTTGGCCTCAGTTTCTTCCTCTAAAAAAAGGGAATTGAACTAGATAAGGCCCTTTCCAGCTCTAAATTCTTTGAGCCTTTCACCCTGCCTCATGTGACAGGCTCCCAAGAGGGGGTCTGGGTAGAAGAAGGTCCTTTAGCTTGTTTGTCCTTGCATGGCATGTTTGTGGGTCACCCCTCTTGGGTCTGCTGCCTGAGCCCATGCTCCAGTGTTGGTTACAATTTCAAACCTGTTCTTCCTGTCCGGTGGGGAGGGCACTCCCTGGGGCCTATTCCTTCAGTGCCCTGCTCAGCTTTCCTGCCCCAACCAATTAAAGGCCTCCTTGTCTCCTTGTTGGAGTAGCCAGTTCAGACAAGCTGGCTGAATGGACTGGGTCCTAGTGTCATTGGCATAAGATCTGGAAAGGGACATTAGAGGTCATCTAAGCCAACCCCTTCATTTTTCAGAAGTGGAAACTGAGACCTCAGGGAGATGAATGTCTGAGGTCATTGATTGGACATAGCAGAGGCAGGATTTGAACCTTTGTAGTTTGACTAATTCAGTATTCTTTTACTTAATCCTCCCTGAGTCTTGTCTCCTTATCTATAAAATAGGGGTGATAATTTCTAGCCTGTACATCTTATTTTTCTCGAAAGCAGCCAAGAAATTCCATCAAAGGACATAGACTCCAAGGAGGTCAAAGACAGAAACAACAGTCCAATATATACCAAAGTATTCATAGTTACATTTATTGTCATAACAAAGTGAGCGTCAGATAATAGGGGACAGAATAAAAAAAAACTGTAGCATATGAATCTAATAGAATATTATGGAGCAATAGGAAATGACTAATAACAGAATTCAAAGCCACATGGGAAGATATGTCTGAACCGATAGTGAAATGAGTAGACCCAAAAAGAGCTATGTACACAATGACTACATCAATGGAAATGAAAAGATCATTGAAGGAAGCCAGACTCTGAGTAATTGAAAAATCAATAAATAGTCCCTGGGGATAGAGAATGAAACCTTTTTCAGAGACTCAAGGGATTTTTAGGGCAGAATGTTATATATACACTGTCGCAATGGAGTGTTTTTGCTCTTAAGGGAGAGTCCACAGAGGAGGTGGGAGGGAGGGTGGATATCTCCAGAAATGACTGATGCAAAAACAAGGCAGGAGCAGCAAAGTAATGATAGGGAAGCCCTCATTTAGCTCTTTGTAGGGAATGTGGCTAGGCTATGGTCACAAGGAAGAGGGGAAACATTTCTCCCCCAACCTATCTACTCCAGAGTTTAGATAGCAGGCAGTAGAACTATTCACTGTTTCCCAGAACATTTGGGCTCTGGGAAGCCTTCTTGGTTGGCCAAATAATCTCTAGGGGAGAGGAATAGAAACCACTGGGCGAGACCTTCAGAGATGTTCCTCTGCTAGTCTGGCAAGAGGGGCCA
Organism: Monodelphis domestica; assembly: GCF_027887165.1. NCBI lineage: Eukaryota > Metazoa > Chordata > Mammalia > Didelphimorphia > Didelphidae > Monodelphis > Monodelphis domestica. The sequence continues at coordinate 509,278,460 of NC_077227.1, read as the reverse complement.
CTTGGAACTGTTCTTCAGAACTAGGCTGATAGGATTGAGAAAGCCCCTAGAATTTAGAAGTCAGAGCAAGAAGGAACTCTAGAGGTCACAGAAAGAAGAACTCCCCCCCCCTCATTTTACCAAGAAAACTTGAGGCACCAAGAAGGAAGTCTTTGTGCATAGCTCCTTGGTGCCAAAACTGGACTGCAAAGTCAAGCTGCCTGCACTAGTGTTCAGAGAAGCTGTGGTCTTTGTAGCTGCTCCTGAAAAAGTCCTGGAACTAACTGAAAGGAAGGTGGAATCCTAGAATGACCATTAAAATGTACCTACTGCTTTTCATACATCACACTCATCTGACCCTTACCACAGCCCTGTGACATGAATGCTATTTATTATCCCCACTTTGATGAAAGAGGAAATGGAGACAATAGCTCTTAGATCTGGTAGGTGTCCCCAGATTGAATTCACTTGCATCTTCTAGATTCCAAGTCCATTTTGCCATGTATCTGTTTCTACTGCAATTGTGCTTTCCATATGGAAGGACAGCTCAGTTCTAGGCTAGTCTGTGAGGTCCCAGCTGCTCTGACCAGGGAGGATATATCAATCAACCCATTGTCTGCTACCTAGAGGACATCATTATTGGACCTAGAGGGATGAGAACATAAATCTTGCTTCAACCTCTTTGAGAGCTCAGATTCTGGCTCTGGAGGACCAGAAAGGCATTCAAGAAATGGTATGGGGGGGGGGCAGCTGGGTGGCTCAGTAGATCTAGAGACAGGAGGTCCTTGGTTCAAATCTGGCTTCAGATACTTCCTGGCTGTGTGACCCTGGGCAAGTCACTTAACCCCCATTGCCTAGCCCTTACCACTCTTCTGCCTTAGAACCAATACACAGTATTGACTCCAAGATGGAAGGTAAGGGTTATAATTTAAAAAAATGGTATCAAGGGACCAGCTTTGGGACTGTAGGCAGCTCTAGGGCCAAGCCTAGAGAACGGGAGGTCCTGGGTTCAAATTTGACCTCAGATGCTTTCTAGCTATGTGACCCTGGGCAAGTCACTTCACCCCCATTGCCTAGCCTTTACCACTCTTCTGCCTCAATAATTGTTTGTAAGACAGAAGGTAAGGGTTTAAAATTCTTTTAAAAATTCAGGTCTTCTTGACTCCAGACCTCTCTGTTGTGCTACCTAGCTACAGATTTAACTCTTAATCTCAAGGTGGTTGGATGAACTCTTCCTAAAAAGAATTTTTTTTTTTAACATATATAGTAGAGAAGTCAGTGGCCTAGTGGTTAGAAATCCGGCTCTCCTGCTTTATTTAGCTGTGTATGCTGGGTCAAGTCACCCCTCCCTCCCTTTTTTAAAACTTAAGTCTTGCTCTATAAAGTGAGGGTTTGCCCATGAAAATAATCCCTTCCAGCTGACAGTGTATGCTCCAAGGTCTCTGCCAGCTCTGACATGTTGATGTGTCCATGCACAGGTACATGAGCTCACTGTAGGCTTGGGAGGCCACCAGGTAGAGGTCCCAGGACTCTGCCTTAGTGACTGAGCCAAGCAGGTCCAGGCCCTGGCCCATGGGGGAGGAGAGGGAGGCTGGGGCCTCTCCACTCATTTGGATGTCAGACAAACCAGCGATTCAGGATTCAGCCCTTGCCACCCCCACCTCCCCCAGCAACAGAAGTTCCGTTCAGGGCTTTTCCAAGGACTCTGAGTGCTAGACTGTGGGGGGTCAAGGCCGCCCCACTTTGTGAATATGAAAAGCCAGGCTTCCAGCTGGCAGCCCCACATCAGTGGAGGAGGGAGCTGGAAACCCATCCTGGCACTCTACTGCCAGACAAGCCTCCATGCTGGGGTGGAGTGGGGAGAAGGTTCTGAGACGAGGGCCTCGGTGCTCAGTCTTTGAGTCACAGGCCTGCTAACTAACTCACCCTGACTCATGTGTGCTTTGAACTGCTCTGGGATTGGTGGGATCCCAGCTGGGAGGCCCCTTGGGGCCCAGGGAAACCATTTAGTCCTTTCCTTGGAAAGTCAGTTAAATATTGACTTACCTGCCACCCTTTTTAAAGAAAGGAATGGACAAGACGAAGCTTGCCCCAGACACCCCACACCCCTAAAAAAAAAAGGCAAAGCACCTGGCCTTTAGTCCCTCTGGAGAATTAGTCTGCAGTAGAAACACCACTGGCTAGGAAACCCAGAGACCTGGGTTCAATTTCAACCTTTAAGGTTTACTAGTTGTGTGACACTGAGCAAATTAGTTAATTTTTTTAAAACCCTTACCTTCCATCTTGAAATCAATACTGTGTATTGGTTCCAAGGCAGAAGAGTGGTAAGGGCTAGGCAATGGGGGTCAAGTAACTTGCCCAGGGTCACACAGTTGGGAAGTATCTGAGGCCAGATTTGAACCTAGGACCTCCTGTTTTCTAGGCCTGGCTCTCCATCCATTGAGCCACCCAGCTGTTCCCCAGTTACTTTCTTTGAGTATCATTTCATAGCATGAAGCAAGCACTATTTTTGCAAGAGAGCGTTGAATGCTGGAGCGTTTCTGGAAATGATTAATATTTTGAGGGCATCCATAAAACTTTTATTTTTACAGAAAAATACTACAAGGCATTGTGCTGATGAGTTCCTCCGTTCTTTTTTGAGGGTGGGAAGGGATTGGAGTCTGGCCAGCTTCCTCTGCTGGAAGAAGTGTCTCCCTTCCCTGTAGGAAAAGATCCCCTTGGGTCAGCAACAGGTCATTCTGAATCCCCTGGTGGTGTTTGTGCACTGTCCCAATGAGAATGGGCCCTAGGAATCTTGTCCAAGTCCATCATTTTATAGATGGGGAACCTGAGGCCCAGAAAAGAAAAGTGATGAATTCTAGGTTCTGTAAGTACCTGAGTCCCAAATTTGGGGTTTCAGGTCCATTTCTTTCTATTGAATTGGCCTTTTGGTTCTGTCTCTGCCCTCCACCCTCAAGTGTTCAAAAAATCCCTGAGCTTGGCTATCAGAGAGACGGACGGACGGACAGACGGACGGACGGACAGACAGACACAGAGAGAAGTGGAGGGGGAGGAGGAGATAGGAAGAGAGACTGAGTGACAGAGACAGACAGACAGAGAGAAGTAGAGGGAGAGGGGGAGATGGGAAGAGACTGAGAGACACAGAGACAGAAGTGGAGAGAGAGGGGGAGATGGGAAGAGAGTTGGGGGGCACCCAGGCTCCTTTCCCTTCCCTGAGGGGTCCTGGGGTGGAGCCTCTCCCCACAGCTGCTTTTCTCCCTCTGCCCTAGTGTTCTGTTGTTGGGGAAAGAGGTGTGGTGGGGCCCAGATCCAGAATTCTCTAATTATTTACCTAAGGATTAGGCTGTTTGCAAATTATCTGATGAGTTTATATTTAAACTAAAACGAGTTCTTAGGTGTTTCCTCCCTTGTCCCAGAATGGAAGAAACTTTGTGAGGTGGGAAGAGGGGTACAGTATGGATCCCTTCTCTTACAAGTTTGCTGTCACATTCTATGGAAAGGAAGGAGGAGGGAGATAGGAGGGCTATTGTGTGTCTTGGAGACAGAGCTAGACTGAGGCAGGACTCTTCATTTTGTGGGGTGTCAGTTTTGTCATCTGTAAAATGAATTCTTCTGTGAAGAGGGTGGGGACAGGCTCCCTAATTGGATAGAGAAACAGTGGGGGGCCCTCTCCCCCAGATGCACAGATTCACACATCTTCCTCCAGTCCTGGGTACCCCACTGGTCTCCTTTGGGCAGCAGCCCTGAGTGTGGGGGTGCCAATCTGTATGGACTTTTTCCATTTAACCTGTGGTCAGGGGAAGGGGGAGAAGGGCAGCCCCCTGTGTGGGGCTGGCAGCCCAGCTGTTCCCCGTTTGTTCCTTCTGCCCCGAAGCCAAAGAAGCTGGAAGTCAGGTGACCAGGGTAGTGGAAAGGGCAGAGGGGGTGGGGTGGCTAAGTATGTGTGTGGAAAGAATGACCCAGGCTGAGAAGCAGCTCAAAGTGGCCAAATGCCGGGGACCCCGTGTCCTGGGACCTTATGAAAAATCTCCCATTCAGAGCACCGGGGGGTGGGGTGGGGGAGCTGGCTAAGCCCCATCACCCAGGGAGATCAGGAGGCCTGGGGAAGCCTGACCTGCTTTGCCCAGCCTCTCTGGGGCACACTGACCCTCTCTGGGGAGAAGGCTTCCCCCCAGGGCCGTGGGGAGAGTCTGGGGAGCCAGGCCCTCTGGATGGGTTACAGGGCTGATATAATGAAGGGTGACGGGCCTGGAAAGAGCCTATTGACAAGGCTGGGAGAACAGGAGATTTGTGTTCAGTACCCGAGAGCTCCTTGGGACACTTATCCGGCGGGGATTTCAGATCTGGTTCTCAGATTAAAAGGGCAGTCTCAATGCGTCTCTGTCTGGGAGCCCCTGGAGGAAGGGGGTGGGGAACGGGGGTCCTTCTCTTCCAGTACCCAGTGACTAGTCTCCCCCAAACCCTGAGTTCTCCTGCCCATGGGGGGCCCTGTGCCCCTCAGACTCCTGCCAGGAGCTGCCTTCTGCATGGGGGCATGGGGATGAATAGGCTGTCCCACAGGGTTCTTGTAAAAACTTCTGCTAGGGCCTGGCAGCCTGGGCCTGGGCTCCCTCCAGAGCGATTGTATTGAAAGTAACCTGACCTTGGAGCCGAGCTGCCTGCCTGCTTGGCTTGCCATTTGAGCCCCCATGGAGACCTGGTTTAACTCTTTGAGTGTCAGTGACTGAATGCGTGACTTTGGACAAGTCCTTTTCCATCTTAGAGCCTCTCTCGAAGTGAGGGTGATGATGATGTCTGGTGGTTTTTAAAGGACCCTTCTAGCCCCAACATCCTCCCAGTCTGAGGAACATGCTTGGCTGCCTGGCTCAGCCCTCCCTTGTGACCTTGGATACCAGGATCAGAGGATTTAAAGCTAGAAGTACATGGGTATGGGCATGCGCCTATGTGAAGGGGGGTGGGAGAAATAAATGGGGAGTCTCCTTTGTCCCTTTTCCATCCCCCCAAGAGTTACTGGGTTGATTTCCCAGACCATAACTCTTGCCAGCCCCCTGCCTCTTCCCCACTGCCCTCTCCCCATCACTCACATTTCCTTCTAATTTTGAATTAACCTGGATTTCTCTCTGGCTGAGTCTTAGTTCTTCTTAGAAGGGATGTAGAACCCCAAAGAGATAATGGAGAAAAAGACTTGTACAAGAATATTCATAGCTGTGCTCTTTGTGGTGGCCAAAAATTGGAAAATGAGGGGATGCCCATCAATTGGGGAATGGCTGAACAAACTGTGGTATATGTTGGTGATGGAATACTATTGTGCAAAAAGGAATAATAAAGTGGAGGAATTCCATGGAGACTGGAACAACCTCCAGGAAGTGATGCAGAGCGAGAGGAGCAGAACCAGGAAAACATTGTACACAGAGACTGATACACTGTGGTACAATCGAAGGTAATAGACTTCTCCATTAGGGTCAATGGAATGTCCCTGAACAATCTGCAGGGATCTAAAAAATACTATCCTCAAGCAGAGGATAAACTGTGGGAGTAAAAACACCAATGAAAAGCAACGGCTTGACTACAGGGGTGGAGGGGATATGATTGAGGAGAGACTCTAAATGAACACTCTAATGCAAATACCAACAACAGGGAAATGGGTTTGAATCAAGAACACATGTGATACCCAGTGGGCTATGGGAGAGGTGGTGGGAGGGTGGGGAGGGAAGAAAAGAAAATGATCTTTGTTTCCAATGAATAATGTTTGGAAATGACCAAATAAAAATTCAAAACATAAATAAATAAATAAATACCCTTAAAAAAAAGAAGGGATGTAGAATTGCCTTCAGGTAGAGCAGCTTAGGTGGCTCAGTATTTAGAGAACCAGGTCTAGAGACAGGAGGTTCGGGGTTCAAATATGCCCCCACACTTCCTAGCTTTGTGATCCTGGGCAAGTCACTTAACCATACCTTTCTTCTACCTTGGAACCCCAATACTTAGTATTGAATCTAACAGAAGGTAAGGGTTTACAAACAAAAACAAAGGAATTGCCTTCAGATCCTAAAAGACCTGCTCTCTTCACATATAAATTAGGTAAATTTTGAGGTTTCTCCCAGATTATTTTCATATCTACTCTTCTCCAGACTCCCCCCTACCCGTACTTTTTTGAAATCCTTTTCTTCTTTTTAAACCCCATCTCATGACCCACCTACTTCTTCCATGAAGCCTCCCCTGATTTTCCTTCCACGTTTCTTCCGTGAATGGTTCATCTCTTTGCCAAGCTTCCACTTTTATCATGTTTGTGTCTTGTTTTCTGTACACATGCATGGTGTGTGCGCACACAGGCACCTCAGTTAGACTGTAAACTGAGGGTGGAGACTCCGTCTTGTTCTGTCATGTCCAGCACAGTGCTCTGCATATTCTAGACACTTCTGTGTTGGAATTGATAAGAGCTCAGTCACTTTAGGCTAGAAGGAAAAGGAGACAGGTGAGTGGGAGAAAGAAGGCAGTTGGAGTATATAGACTCACTTATCCAGTTTTCCTAGATAGTGAATCTGAGAGATAAATGATGTTGGGTCCAAAAAGTGGGATGGGGAGAAGTGGCCATTCTTATAGGAAACATGAAGATACTAGCCTGGGACCCAAGTAATTTAAATGGAAAAGGCAATCCCAGTTTGCATGTAGGAGGGTACCTGGGTCCTTATTCCCTAGGGAATTCTTGCCTTCCAGGGTAGGGGATGCTGAATATCTGATGTCTGTCCCTGAAGCCTCCTCTTCTTTGCATCCTTCTGCTTTCACTAAGGAGAGCTGAGCTAGAGACAACAGTGATTTCCAGGAGCCAGAGGAGAGGAACACTCAGCAGCAGCCCTCTCTATAACTGGACTACCCCCAGTTAGCCTACAAATATCCCCTGACCCCAAGGAGGAATGGAATAAGCCAGATGCTCTAGCCTCTAATCCCTTTCCTCCAACCAACTCCAGGGGGCCGTCTTAGAAATGTTCCCTGCCTGCGCCCTTCTCTCCCTCCTCACCTCACAAACAGTTAACCAGGCCCTGCCTAGAGCCCTCTAGAAAAGGGGCCAAGTTTCCATTTGAACAGTCCTTTAAACAACCTAGACATTCACTGTGTTTGTTCTGTGGGTAAGGGAGGGGAGCTAGAATGGAGAGCCTGCTGGATGGTAGAAAGACATCCAGGCCTCCTCACAGGGGCTTCTTTCATCCACTTGCTTGCCTTCCTACTACAGCAGGGCTCCTAAAGTGGGCAGCCTGGGCTTGTTGTCTGATAGCCAGAATACCTGGCATCTGCTGCCTTTGTCCTTTTGGGCATGGTGGATAGAGATGAGAGGTCTCCTGACTCCTGATAACTGACTGAAATTAATCCTGCATCTTTCCCCCCAACCTCCAAGGTCTTCTCCCCATATACTTCGTAACTATAAGTCAAGTAGTGATGATGGGGGTGTCCTCAAGGGGAAGGAGAGTCACATAGCCCATCTTCTTTCTTCTTCCTCCTCCACCCTGTCTCCACACCCAGTTTAGAGCAGCAACAGCCATATATTGAAAAGACCTTAGCTCTTTGACCTTCCCATAAGAAGAAAGGGGTTATGCAATCTCTAAAAGGTGTCTAGCCCTGATTCTCTGTGTGTTCTCTTGTTGGCATTCATGATCTCTAGATTTGAGGCAGCATGATCCAGTGGGAAGAGCCCCCATCCAAGTCCAAATTGTGCCTCTGATAGTTCATTCTCTGTCATCTTGGATAGTTCCTGGGACCTCAGTTTCCTAATAGGATAAAACAAGGGGGTTAGAATAAATGGCCCAAGGGTTTTGTAGTATTCTCTACCTCTTTATTCTGTGAGCTTGAAGATACCTTAGGATGAGTTCCCATTTCTTTAGTGTTTTCTCCTCAACAAATTTGGGAGACGGGAAGTGTTAGCATCCCTCCCCCTTTTTAAAGAACAGATTCAGATGGCAGTTTGCCTAATCTAGCTATAATAGATGCCTGGATCAAGTCTAGGTTTCCTGACTCCCAGTCCAGAGTCCCAGGCTCAGCAACCCTTTGTCCTTGAAGTCCAGCAAGACCTAAGAGAACTCCACTATGTGTCTTTCTGTTTGGGTATCTTTCTAAGGTATCAAGAACAGGGAGGAGGAAAAAGGAACTGTAGACTGCCTGGGAGAATTTATGGAGGTGGATACATCATATGATGCTGACCTTCCCAGTTGAATTGGGCTCTGGGAACTATTGGTATAGACCTCTACAGACATAGATTGCTGGATGGTCTGGGTTCTGAAAGAAACTGAGCCCTGTGTAAAAAGGGGCCACAAGAAGGGGTTAGGAGGGAGTTGAAGGACAGCCAAGAATCCCTAGGCGCTGGAGGCTTGGCACCACCATCCCTAGTTCTGATAGTGCCCATAGCATGCTGATAGACCACACCTCATCAGTCCCATAATCACCTAGGATTCTAGACAGAAGTGTGCTGATAAATGTTTTAATAACCAGCTCTCCAGGGAAAAAATAAAAGACAAGAGGCAGCTAAGTGTGTTGACCTTGAGCGAGTCATTGCCCTTATCGCCCTTTGGCCTTGGAACCCACTCTGACAGAAGGTAAAGATTTTTTAAAAAGGAAAAGAAATGAGAAAAGAAAAAAATGCAAGACCTGTATTATTAATACTTTCTTAGAGTATCATTTGCTTATTTTTGAGGTATAAATAAATGATCCCACTGAAGTTTTACCAATTGGTAACCAGTACAGTCAGTAATTGTACTGATTGGTAGCCCTGTAGCCCATCACTGGTTCTCTGCTATCCTCTCACTCTAGCAATTTCTTCTGTTACCTTCTTTGTAAAAGGATGAAATTGGGCTAGATCATTTATGAGTCCTCCTGGCTCCCATGTTCCGTGTTTGACAAAAATCAATTGAACAAACACATTCTTTGAGTACCTACTGTGTAAAAAAACCCCTTGCCCTCAGGGAGTTATGGTCTTCTAGGAGACATTAAACATGTACACAGAAATAGAATATGAGGTTGAGTTGTGCTGGCAACCAAGGAAAGATCTCTTCTGAAATGGGAGGATCAGAGAAAATTGAGAGAGGGATTTCAGCAAGCGGATGAGAGGGAGGTTTGCCTTCCAGGGAACAGCCCTCTACACATTCCCTTTCAGCTCTGACGTCCTCCCATTTTAAATTCTGGGATTCTGAGATCCAGCAGCTGCTTGTTCCTGACTCACATGAGAGTGTGACTGCCTTTCCTCCCCACCTCATTTCCTCTCTTCCCTCCCCCTCCCCAAGATACCTTTTTTCCAGCTAAGCCTGAGCCCAACTTCTGAAACTGTCAGAGGGCCAGGAATAGGCCTGGCAGGTTCTGCAGGGAAGATGGCTGAGCCCTGGGACTCAGAGCCTTGGGGTCTGGGTGGTGCCAGGAGCCCGGCTGACTCAGAGATTGTATGTGTGTGAGCACACAAGTGTGTCTACTCACCCTGCTTGAATTCTCTGGATCTAGCTGTGTCATACTCATGTGTTTAGATAGCCCTTTACCATTTTCAAACTACTTTCATACTCATTTTCTAACTGCTAGACAGGTTAGAAAAAATCTAACAAACTGAGGCAGAGTTGGTCTCCTTCTCTCCCTCCCTCCTTTCCTCCCTCCTTTCTTCCCTCCCTTCCTCCCTCCCTCCCTTCCTTCCTCCCTTCCTTCCTTCCTTCCTTACTTCCTTCCTTCCTTCCTTCCCTCCCTCCTTCCTTCCCTCCCTCCTTCCTTCCTTCCTTCCTTCCTTCCTTCCTTCCTTCCTTCCTTCACTAGGCAATCAGGGTTAAGTGACTTACCCAGAGTCACCCAGCTTAGAAATGTCTTGGGTCATATTTGAACCCAGGTCCTTTGGACTCCAGGCTTGGTGCTCTATCCGCTGTGCTACCTAGTTGTTCTTGTGGTCATTTTCTGAATGTTGCAGAAGGTTTTTTTTTTCTCCCCCTCTCTCCAGTTCAGCTGAATACTTTAGCAGGAATCTTTAATAGAGATAAAAAAACTCTTTGGACCCTTTCAAATGGGGGCAGAAGGGTCCTCTTTTTCAATACAACCCATCTTGTCATTGACTACTTTTCTGCCTTGGTAGCTCACACACACCTAGGCACACACAGTCACACACTTGCCTGTTAGGCAAAACCAGGAGGGGACCACACAGGCAATTTCTTCCTCTCTTGTGATTTTAGCCTCCCAAAGAGGCTAAGTAAGTGTCAGTGGGTCAGAGACTTGAGGTAGAAATAGAACTCGGGCCACCAGGTTCCCAGGCCAGGGCTGCGCTGTCCTCAACAGCTCCCCTTGACAGGAAAGGGGAGAAGAGAAGGGGTTAAGGCCCTTGCAGTGAGATGACTTCACGGTTTGGGAATCAGGAGCTATTGCTGTTGGAATTTCTAGCCCCCGCGTGCAGCCTGTTGGTTTGGCCTTGTTGGCAGGCACTGAGGGCGCCTCTATTACTGAACGTGTGTATGCCTGTGTCCTGGTGGGCAGGAAGGGGGGAGGGTCTTCTCTTTCTGTAGCCACCTACTAGAACGGATCCTCTGATTCTGTAGAGCCTTGGGCAGCTGGAAGCTTAGCTTGAACTCCTCTCCTCCCACTCCCCCCATTCCCCTGTGTAAGCACCTGGCTAGCCTCATCTCCCTGGCAGAAGGTGACTTTGCTCAGGCCTATTTCCTCAGTAGTCTGCCTGAGGGATGCACATTTCCTTATAGTTCCTGAGGAGGGGAATCGAGGCTCAGGGTCTCCATAACTTAGAGGAAAGCCTCGGTAGGTCTCCCTTGACATTCAGAGGAATCAGGATTCCATAATTGGGAAGCAACAGACTTGGGGAATCCCTCTGGGCCCCAGGACGAGGCCGCCAGCTTGTCTTTCCCCTCCCACCTCTACTTGGAGGATGGTTATTTTTTTACAGTGTAAGGCGGTTCTGAGGAAGGGAGCAGTCCTTTTTCTTCATTGCTTACACGCTTCCAGGTGCGGTCGCACCCAGGGGACCCAAAAGCAGACTAACCCACGCGTTCTTCCCTGAAGGAGCTCGCATTCCGAACAAGGGGCTACGCTGTGCCTGTGGCCTGGTCATACAGGGTCACCCCGCACGTTAGTGGCCAGGCTGGGGTGGCGGGATGCCAAGCGCTGCCGTTTCCCACACTTGCTCGTTCCTCTTCATTGAAGCCCCCATGCTTAGGTTGCGGTGGCTTCCGATGCCCTAGGAAAGATAGGCCTGGTGAGTCCTGTCATCCTGACCTCCCGCTTTCTCACACTTGGCTGGCAGCCTTCCCTCCCAGGGTGAGCGCAGTGTTTTCTCCTGCAGCAGAACCAATATGGTGTGTCTGTCCTGACCTTTCCTTCCTGGGTCACTGCTGAGATTCTCTTCCTTAAGTGCCCGTCCTGGAGTTGGGGAGTGACTCCCTTTCCCGTCCCTCAGTTGGCTGTAGAACCTGGGGGCACTGTTGGCTGACAGACCTTCCCTCCTTCTTTGCCAGATCCGGGAGACGGAAGTGATGGACCCCCGAGATCTCTATGAAGCCCGCTACTTCTCCGGGGCCCTGCCAGATGACGAGGATGTGGGAGGAGCCCTTCTGGAGGAGGAACCCAATGACTTTGAGCTGTCAGGCTCTGGAGATACAGGTAAGGCCCGAGCCCTTCTAGGAAAGAGGAGGAGGGTAGGTAGGCCCGGGGGTCTAGAATGGAATGTGGGAAGGAAAGGGTTTTTTGTTTTTTTTTCCCTAGGATGGACAGTCTCCAAGACAAAAGAAAGGGAAGGGTAATTTGGAAAGCAGTTGTCCTGATGGAAGCCCCTGAAGGCCATAGACAAATCTGGACCTTTGGGGTTGTGGGATATTGACTTCCTTTTCTACTTGACTATTGCCAGAAACTCACCAAAGCTAGTGGGGAGAGAGTCCCCATTAATATTCTCAGCAGTGCCTCTCCTTCTGGTCTGGACTCCAATTCTCTCATACTGAACTTAAAGGCAGAGTTGATCCTTGATCCTCTTCCTCCTCTTGCTGAGTCTCCATGGAGGGTCTTTTTTGGTGTTGGCTCTGGGAAATGGATGTTTGAACCTGGAAAGAGCCCTGGACCAGGAGGCAGGAGCCTTAGACTTCAGCTTGACTGTGTGGCCTTGAGCAAGTCTTTTGCTTTTTGCAGGGACTTGGCAGCTTCCTTCTTCCTGAGAAATGAGGGGGTTGAACTCAGGTTCCTTTTCCCTCTGATAGCCTATGAAATTGCCTTTTGCTTTCAAAAGAGCTTTGGCCTTAACCTGTCCTAACAGGCCCCTCCCTTTAGCCTGGGGCTCCCCAGGGTGTGGGGAAGAAAAGAGAAGTACCAGCCCTGAAACCAGCAGGGCATGTGGAGGCAGAGCTTCAGAGAGGGGGGGAGAGGTAAAGAAATGGAGCAAGAACTGGCATGGGAGGACGGGGGCAAGCTTGGGCTTCGGGGCTAGGTAGGGTAGCCTGGGTGAGTGACAGAAATGGTGGCTGATCTTTGGGAAACTGGGACAGGGCTCTGGGTCCACCCAGCAGAGGGTGGAGGAACGGAGGGTATCAGGAGGCCTAGAAATAGCCATCTCCCTGTTTTATTATTCATCATCTTCCCTTTCTCTAGGGCCTCAAGGCTTCAAATGTGTTTACTGTGCTTTCCTCACAACCATGCTAGCGAGTATAAGCCTCCTTTTATGGAAGGCGAAGACTAAATGGTCTCTAGGGTCTCTTCCAACTATAGACTCAAGTCTATTAGAAGGGGAAAGTCTAAAATGATGTAATCTAAACTCCTCATTTTCAAGGAAGCAGCCAAGGCCCAGAAATGGAAAGTGATCACAGGGCAGGAGGGTGGCAAAACTGGAACTCGGTCCAGTCTTCCTGGTTTTCCACCGTTTTTTCACTGAAGGACCTACACTTGTCTCTACCACCCTTCCCTACCTTGGGAGAGGCAAGACAAATGGGGGAGGGTGTTCTGGTCCTATCTGGTGGGAGCTGACCACCGAGGGGCTAATTTCCCATCCTCTAAACATCGTCTGAGCTTCCTTCCAATCCTTGTGTTAACCACCATCCCTCTGTCCCCACAGATGAAATCGAGTCCTCTGAGGCATTCCCTAACACAGTCGAGTCCTTGGTGAGTATCACTAGCCTTCGATTCCTCCCTCCTTTCCTTATAAACGAAGGCGAAACCTCAAACAAATGATGTTTGGATGGGAGGGGGAGTAGGTGAGGCCTCCCATCCAGCCCATGTGGACAGATACATGCAGATACATGTACAGAGGCATCTAAAAGCACTTCATCGTTGGCTCCTGGGCAGGCATACTCCGTAGGACACTTACTAATTGAGCTCCCAGGTCAGATAAATATTTATGAAGCACCTCCTGGGTGCAGAGCTGAGTTCCACAGTAGCATGATACAGCTTTTGGATAAAATGCAAATTCTGATGTCATGGAGCTGTGGGAGGGGGACTTACCATGCAAACACAGATAATTTATATGCAGTATGGAGTACTTATCAGTTAGAGGCATAAAGTAATACGGAAGGAGACAATTGGGAAAGTCTTCTTGGGGAGGCAGTGCTTGAGTCTGGCTTTGGAAAAAAAATGGGAACAAAGGGGTGGGGAAGGTGCTCTGGGCAAAGGGACCTGGTTCAAGCTAATGGCTGGAGGGGAGAGAGAACAAATAGGTGTGTTTAAGAAATAGACTGCCAGAGAAAAGAGCACTTGGGTAGGTGGTGGGGAGTGACTGGTAAAAGTGAGAAGGGAAAGGGGGCCTCAATTGCCTGCCAGTGTAGTAAGACTGTCATACTCACAACCATCCTTTCAGAGAGAGAGAGATAGACAGTCAGACAAGACAGAGGCAGAGGGAAAGAGAGAGTACTAAGTGAATTATAATTAATCAATAAACATTTGTTAAGCATGTACGGTGTGCTAGGCACTATGCTAAGTGCTGAGGATACAAAAAAAAGAGACAAAAAATAGTCTACTGCTCTGTCTCTAGTCTCTGACTCTGTCTCTCTGTTTATCTCTTGACTATCTGATTCTCCCTGTTTGAGTATTTGTCTCTCTCTGTAAGATAACTAGAACTATGTAAGCCCTGAACTGGGGTCCTCCCTTTGGTTCCTTCTTTAAATCTGTTGGTGCTTTTGTCCCTTGCCAGTTGCCCCTGGATAACCGCATCCTTGAGGAAGGGGAACCTTCAAGCCAGGATCCCAAGGACTTAGAAGAGCTGGAGGAGAATGAGATCACCAAAAAGAGATTTTCCTTCCAGGGAAAAAATATAGACAACAAAGTCTCCATGTCTAGCACTGCCCAAGGCAGCATCTTTGAGAAGACCGAAGTCTTGGCAGGTAATTTGGCTTAAGTTCTTAGGGGCTGTGTGTGCCTCCGTGTCTGTGTGTATGTGTCTGTGTCTACAGATTGTAACTGGAAGGAATCCCAATTCCCATTTCTGTAACCTTTTAAAGTTGGGACTTTAAAAAATTTGTCTTTAATGTGGGTATATTGTAACTTGATCAACAATTTCCTTTTTTTTTTTAAACCTTTGCTTTCTATATTAGAATCAATACTGTGTATTGGTCCCAAGTCAGAAGAGTGGTAAGGGCTAGGCAGTGGAGATTAAGTGACTTACCCAGGGTTACACAGCGAAGAAGTATCTGAGGACAGATTTGAACCCAGGACCTCCCATCTCTGGCCTGGCTTTCAATCTGCTGAGCCACTTATATGCCTCTCATCTAGACAATTTCCAGACCTCCCCTCTCCTCCCAGTATAAGCACAGCCATCTGATAACAGGAATTGGAAACTCTTTAAGGTTTGCAAAGTGTTTTCCTCATAACTTTCCTTCAAAGTGAAAGTATTATTCCCATACTAGAAATAGAGTAGGTCATTTAAGATTCAGAAAAGGCGAGTAATTGCCTTAAGCTTACTCAGCTAGTAAATTACACAACAATTTGAGAGTCCTGTTACTATTATCTCCATTTTACAGATGAGGAAACTGAGACAGTTTAAAGGAACTTGCCTGAAGGTCATAAAGTTTGTAAATGTCTGAGGCTGGATTTGAACTTGGGCCTTGCTGACTCCAGGTCATTCATTCACTGCACCACATAGCTGCCTCTGACTTGAGAGGATATACTTGTCCTGGGCTTATCACCTTCCCACTCTGGTTGGTTTCTCCTCATTTGTAAAAAGGGATCTTAAGGTCCCTACTGGATTTGAGAATTCGGTGTTGTAAGATCTCTGAGCTCTTGCCCTTCTTCAGCTTGGTCCTCACCCTCTTCTTCCTCTGCAGCTCTGATTGCTGGTGGTGCTGTAGGTCTCCTGTTTGCCATCTTTTTGGTCCTGCTGCTCATCTACCGAATGAAAAAGAAGGATGAAGGCAGCTACGATCTAGGCAAGAAGCCCATCTACAAGAAAGCCCCTACCAACGAGTTCTACGCATGAGGCCCTCCATTGGGCAGCAGAGCATAGACTTTTGGGACTGTAGGGGGGAGGTTGGCACCTCTAGGTGGGAGGGGGAGGCACTGACCAGCCAATGTGTCTCCACTGTTTCTTTCTACTTATTTCCCCCTCTTTCCACAAAGTGGGTGCTTTTACATTTGGCAGGGTGGGGCTGTTATATAAGAAAACATTTTCTTCATCCTCATCCCTCCCACCCCATTCCCTTCCAGTTCCTCATATCTGTCTGAGCCTCAGTTATTTCATATGAAAAATGGCCATAATTCCCAGCCCAAAAGTCTAGATAAGGAAATTCCTGGAAATCTCTTCCAGCTCTGGTCTTAGGAACTTATGATACCTGGTCTAATAATATTGGGCATTTTGGAGTCTTAACTTGAGAAGGGACAGTTGAGGGAGGGGAGGGAACTAGGTAGACCCAACCATTTCTAGGGACAGTGTAGGTAGGGCCCTGTAGGTTTCTCATTTCTGTCCAGGGCAAGCTGTCCTTTTATGTAGGGGTGGACCAGGGCTACTCCATATCTTCAAGACATTGTCATTAGTGGGGGAGAGGGAGATGGAGCTATTAACACATAGAGATGTTTATGAACACCTCATAGCAGTGCTCTACCCTAGGGTGGCATCAGGGAGAAGAGATAGTTGGGAAACAGAAGCTTTTATGTGAAAACCAAGGAGAAAACCTGGGCTAAGTTATCCTGGCCTGTTGGACTCCATTTGTAATTTATTTTGTGGGGATAGGATGAGTAGGTAGAGAAGGAGTATAAACACAGGTGAATGTTTATTTAGAAGTGGTTCATAGTTTCCTCTTAAGAGGAAAAAAGAAATTAATGTTTTTTCCACTTTTTGAAGAGTTCATTCCTTGGGGTGGAAGATACTCCTGCCCTGGTGCATGGTGGGAGATGCAGCTTGGGTGGGCCTTCCTCCAGCATTTTCCTAGCACCTGCTGTGGCCTGTCTATTTATGTGTCTTTATTTTTTTTGTTTTGTTTTTATTTTGTTTTTGTTTGAAATGAGGAGAGAGCCTGAGGTGTGATTTTTATGAAAACATTTTTTTTATTATTTATAGACACTCCTTACCTCTCTGATCCCTTCCTTCCTTTTTGATATTTCAGACACTGTCCTTAACCTCAACCCCTTCCAAGGTTATCCTCCCACATCAAGAAAAGAGGTTCTTGCAGATTCCAAATTGTGTTGGTGTTGTGGGCAATGGTGGGCCTTTGTTTATCTTAGCATGTAATATATTGTTCCTCTGCCTCAGTTCTAGATAGATATATTTTTCAAGTAAAGTGTGTGATTTAAAGAGTATAAAATAGGCTGGGTGGGTGAGTGGGAGATCATGAATGGTTGACTTCAGCTCTCCTTTCTTTTCCTGGCCTCTTCCTCTGGTGCCTTCTTCCAATTTGGATGGTGGCAGTTGCCATGGTGTTGAGAGTTGGTTGGCCCATGTCAGAGATCCTAGAGGGAGGGGACTTTCCTGGGATTAATGATGGAGGCACAGTCCTGAACTGTGTTCTTATGCGAGAGCAGAAAAATCCCAGGGAGCCAATCCCAAGGACCTCTGGTGAAGAGAGCAGGGCCTTCTGGGGGCTCCCTTTCCCACCACCACCCTGCTGGCTGGGGTGGGCAGCTCTTCCCAAACTGCCCTTGTTCTTGCTCCCTTGGGAGAGCAACTCCCTGATCTGATGATTGTCCTACTCCTCCCTGCCCCAGGACTCCAGCTGGCTGGGTCTCTGCCCTCTTTCCTTGAGTACCCCCCCCCCAACTCCCATTGCCCACTGCTGTGACTGAGTGGGGGGAGTGGGCACCTCCTGTCTTTTTGTAGTTGCTTTTCCTTGTGTCTGTTACGGATATTTTGGATAAAAATAAAAAGCTTTCTCAAACCCTCAGCTTCTGCTTCATTTTATGGGCATGGGGAGGATAAATGAGAGAGAGGAGAGTAGGCTTTACTATCTCAACTTCCATTACCCCCACAAAACTCTTCTCCTCCCTGGATGGTGGTGGAGGGGGAACCCCTTAATCAACAGGATTATTCCCAAGCAATGGCTAATAGCCTGGTGTCATAGATGGCCCTATTTTATCTCCCAGGCGTTTAGCAAACTTGCCAATAGAAAACTGGCAAGTGATGAAGCCGGGAGGTGCAGAGAGCCTTTGCCAAGGCAAATAGCACAGCCACCTACCCTTCATGGCAGCTATACCAATATTTCCCTTCTTGGAATGGGCGTTCTAACCAAACCTCAAAGGCCTTGCTTGCTGTCCCACTTAGATGCTTATTTCTCTGAAAACACTTCTGCTTCCTGGAGTATTTTGAATACCTTTTTATGGAAGCTTTGCTCTCTGGTCTATAGGTCTAGTGGGAAATATACCCAAGGCAGTGGAAAGAAATACCATACTTGGAAATAAGAAGACTTCCTGTTTCCACTAATTAGTGGAATTTGAGGTTACTCCAGTCTCAATAGCCATATATTTATTGTGCACCTACTATGTGCTAGGCACTGCTAAATGGACTAAGGGCAGTTTAAAAGCTACAACATGCAAACAAATGTATGCAAGAGAAGCTCCATACAGAAAGAGAAAGTTATGGAAAGCATTAGAATTAAGAGATTAGAAGGCAGGATTTCAGTTGAGATGAGGGAGGTCAGTGGTCAGAGCCCAGAGGAGCCAATGCATTCCAGATGTGGAGACAAAAACCACAGAACAGAAGAGAATAGAGTGGTTTATTTGAACAGCAAGAAGCCAGTGTTAAAGGAATGAAGAATATCTGTAGGGGAGTGAGGTGTTAGAAGACTGGAAAGAAGGGGACTAGTTTATGGGGGGTTTTGAATGCCAGAACATTTTGTACTTGACCCTCAAGGCAGTAAGGTCAGTACCCTATTTGAAGAAAGCCACTTTTATGCCTGAATGGAGAATGGGTTTAGGTAGGGAAGAGACCTGAGGCAGGCTGACCCTACCAGGAGGCTATTCAATAAATAAGCATGAGGTGATGGGAGCCTATATTAGAGTGGTGGCAGTCAGAGAGAAGGGGGCTCATTCGGAGCAATGGTGAAGTGGATGGGCTTTGGCCAAAACTTGATTGAATATGTGAGGTGAGAGATAGTGAGGAATCCAGGCTGTCTCCTAGCTTGTGAGACTTGGAGCTGTTGCCCTCTGCATTAAAAGGGAAGGTTTAGAGGAAAAAACAGAGTTCCTTTGGATAATGGAGTTTAAGGTATCTACTAAACATTTGGCTTGAGGTGTCTGAAAGGCTATTTGGAGACATGAGATTGGAAGTCGGCAAAGTGTGGGGCAGGATGGGTAGTTTTGAGCATCACCAGCATAGACATAATAATGAAATGCATGAGATGAGAGCTGATTAGATCCCAGATGAAGTAGTATATAGGGACAAGAGGGTCCAGGACTGAACCATGATGGACACTTTCATTTAGAGGGGGAGATCTGGAGGAGGATTTGGCAAAGGAGATGGGACAGGTCAGACAGGTAGGAGGAAAAACCAAGGAGAGAGCGCTATCCCAAAAATGTAGAGGAGAGAGATCAACAGGGACAAAGCTGCAGAGAGGTCAAGAAGAATGAGAGTTAAGTTTCAAAACGTCAATGGATTTGGCAACTAAGATCATTAATAACTTTGGAGAGAACAGCATAGGTGGAACCATAAACTTAGGAAGCTAGAGAGTAAGAGGTTAAGGAAAGAGTGAGACTAAATAGACAAAAAAAACAAGAGGGAGAGGAAGAATTGGGCTACAAAGAGTAAAAGAGAAATCAGATGATAGTGTTGATGGTAGGAACCACCAAGGGTTTTTTTCTTTTTGTAGGATAGGGGAAATATGGGTTGGTTTGTAGACAGTAGGAAATGAACCAGAAGAGAAGCAGAGATTGAAGATAAATGATAAGAGGGGGGACGACAAGAGGGTAATCTGTTGGAAGACAATGGATGAAATGAGATTGTGCAAGTTGAGGATTTAGCCTTGGCAAGGAGTAAGGCTACTTATCTTGTAGGACAAGTGAAGACAAGTGGCAGAAGGGATCTGAGTAAGAGGAGATGAGGAAGAGGAAAAGAAGGAGTCCATGATAAATGGCCTCAATTTTCTGTGAAATAGGAGACAAGATTCCTAGATAGGAGATTAGGGAGAGGGAGAGCCCGATGGAAGTTTGAGGAGGGATGAAAAGGTTTGGAAGAGCACTGTGGAGAGTGAGATAGTGAACTGATAAGAGAGGTATAGAAGGATTGCCTAGCAGCAGTGAGGGCCCAGTTGAGGCCATGTAACATAAATTTGTGGTAGACCTAGTCAAAAGGGCTGAGTCATTTTCTCCCCTTTCATTCAAGGAATGAAGGAGACAAATGGTGGGAGTAAGGAATCCAAGAGTGAGGCTTGACAGCCTCTTCCTCAATCTCAAATGGGGCTATATTACTTAACCTCATAGGGATTTTGTGCAGAAAATACTATGAAATATTAATAATATGGAAATAGGTCTTGATCAGTGACACATGTAAAACCCAGTAGAATTGCTCATTGGCTGTAGGAGGATGGGAGGGAAAGAACATGAATCATGTAAGCGCAGAAAAATATTCTAAATCAATTAAATAAAAATTTTCAAATTAAAAAAAAAAAAAGAAAGTACTTTGTATATCTCCTAATGCTGCAGAAATTTAAACTCCAAAACAGAAAGTTCACTAAAGTCCCAAAGCCAGTCCCAAAGCACCCTAGTAAGTGCCCAGACCCAAACATCCCTCTAAGAAGCCTTTCCCTAGGATCGCCTCACTTCCCAGAAATGCTCTTTCCTTCCTTGTAGTACCTCCTAGCACTTTGTACCTGATTTTATGTACTTATTATAGGCCCAGTTGTTTATGGAACATGTCTTATCTCCCCAGCTAGATTATGAGCTGAAGGGCAGGGCCTAAAATTTATTCATTCCCTGCATATAGTAAGTGCTTAACATTTGGGGCTTTGAATGGGAGGGAGAAGGGTCTGGAAGGAGGAGGCAGTTGTACTTTGGGTAGGGAAACTCCATGATTTTTATATGGAACTTTATGGCTTGCAGAGCACTTTGTGATCTATATTAAATAATAAATTAGTTTGATGAAGGAGACCTGAAGAGACTATATTGAGCAGCTAATTAGATTTTTCCTCTAGTCCTGGTTGGTTCTCTATCCCCTTTCTCAGCAGCGGAGGGCTAAGTTCAATGCCAACTTGGATTATATAAATAGAGCAAGGAAGATAAAATTGGTGGATTTGACAATTCCTAAATTCAAGCAGCTAGGTGGTACTGGAGTTCAGATCTCAGACACTTGCTAGCTGAGTGACCCTGGGCAAGTCCCTTAACTCTGTTTGCCTCACTTTCCTCATCTGTAAAATGAACTAGAGAAGGAAATGGCAAACCACTCCAGTATTTTTGCCAAGAAAACCCTAGATGGGAACACAGAGTCAGACATGTTTGAAATGACAGGCCACAAAACAACAAACTTGTAGCCCTGGGTTTGGAGTCAGAAAATAAAGGCTTGAATTCTAATTCTGACATTACAGCTATGTGTCCTTGAGCACCAATTTGGGTGGCAAATTTCTTACCTAAGGGAATTACCTGAGGGAATCAAACTCAGTGTGTTCTCAGATCCCTCCTGTTCTAAGTCTATGATCTTACAGGTCTTTGAGCCCAAGTCACCCCCCCCCCCCCCAGAGTGTTTCCTTCAGTGTTAATGGTGATAATCCTCCTGTGCTATTCTCACAGGCTTGTTTATAAGGAGAGAGCCTTATTAGAAATGTGAGCCGGGATTGTTATTGTAGCTCAAGGGTCAAAGGAAACCTTGAGATCCTCTTGGCAGTCAGATCAGGTTGTCTTGGGGGATTCTCAATAAGAAAACTCATCACTTTGACCCAGGCCCCCACCCAGAATCTTGCTCTGGAAAAAGTTTCACAAGCTGACTTGTTTTGACCCTTCTTTATAACTAAGAAACTCTATTCCTAGAAATAATCTGGAACTTTTGAACCTAAGATATTTATTTAGGAAAGCAATGGGGTGTAGCCAAGTCATTTCAAAATACATACAGGACTTGGAAGGGGCTGGCAGCATTCTCGTTCCTGCTTAGTGGATACAAGAGGGCCAGCAGCCTCAGCTAGTGCTGTTTGTTGTCTCCACAGCTTTCTTCTCTCCAGAGCAGAGTCTTCCCCAAATCTCACCAAGCCTAGGAGAAGTCTCAGGCACAGGAGCATACTGCATTCCAGGGATTCAGTTTTATATTAGCTTAGGATGCTGCTTGGGATGCTGGCTCCTGCTGCATGTGACTGTCCCAGCTCCCTGCAGCCCTCATTCTCCCAGTCACTGCAGCTAGGTGGTTCAGTGAATAGAGCATTGGGCCTGACGTCAGGAAGAAGAGTTCAAATCCAGTCTGTGATGGTTCCTGGTTGTGTCCATCCAGACAAGGCTCAACCTCTATGTCTCAGTTTCTGCAGCTGTAAAATGGTGATAAAAATAGCACTTGTCTCCCAAGGTCGTGACAGTTAAATGAAATAAGTGTAAAATGGGCACACAGTGTTTCTATTTCTATCTATCTATCTATCTATCTATCTATCTATCTATCTATCTATCCATCTATCCATCTATCTATCTATCAATCATCTATCTATCTATCTATCTGTCCATCTATCCATCTATCTATCTATCAATCATCTATCTATCTATCTATCTTTATCCTGTCTACTTCTATCCTATTTTCCATCATTCTATTTATCTATCCTATCTAGTTTCTACCTATCCTATCTCTCTTTATTCTTTCTCTTTTCTATCTCTCATTCTATTTATCTATCCTATCTTCTATCTATGTATCTACCTACCTACTTACCTACATACCCATCCATCCATCCATCCATCCATCCATCCATCCATCTATCCATCCATTCATCCATCTATCCATCCATCTCTCTCTCCCTCCTTCTCTCCCCCTCTCTTCCTCCTTTTCTCTCTCCCTCCTCCATCTGTCTAACTGACTAACTAACTAACTAAATGTTTCTGTGGTATATACCATGTCTTCAGAAAAGCAGCACCCAGCTCAGTGTTGTAGTATATAGAGTGAAAAGAATCTTGGATTTCAAGTCAGAAGACCTGAGTTCAGATTCTTCCACTAAGTATTGTATGACTTTGGGGAAATCAATTCACCTCTCTGGAGCTTGATTTTTTTCCTCCTTAGAATAAAGGGATTGATTTGGAGGATTTTAAAGTCCCTTTGTGCTCTTAATCTATGATCTCTTGATCCCTCCACACCTAAGGTAATCATCTTCATCCTCATTATTGTATTCCTATAACACTTAAAACATTTACAAAGTACATTCATCACAACAACCCCTATGATGTTGGTGGGGCATTAGCCCCATGTTACAGATGAGGAAACTGAGGCTCAGAGAGGTTGTGATTTTTGCCCATGTTTACTCAGCTAGTAGTACAGAGCACTTTCCAATAGCCAAGACCAATAAGAATAATCCCAGAGATTCTTGGGGTTCAGTTTCCCCATCTGTGCAATGATGGGGGAGGGGAAATGTTGTCTAGCACTAAAGTCTATGAAAAACTCCCAGGAAAAGAATCCTCTGGCTTGGCTGGACTGGGCTGGGCTGGGCTGGTTGGTTTCTCTGCCTTCCCAGGGACTTTGACTTCCCCAGGCCTTTCCCCTCAAGTTCTTGTTTACTATCTCCACCTTCCCAGAAAACCTTATTATCTTCTATCTGCTTTCATGGTTCAAATAATCAGACCCAACCAAGGAGACTGTGCTAAATTCTCAGCCCTTAGCCTAAGGAAATTCCCTTGTGCTGGGAGAAATCAGGATATAGTCCACCAAAACAAGGAATTGGGAAAAGTTCTTGGGTGCTTACTTTTATTGTTCAGTTGCTTTTCAGTCCTATCTGATTCTTATTGACCAAGCAAGTATCAGGGTTGTCTTGGCAAAGATCCTGGAGTGGTTTGCATTTCCTTCCCCAGTTCATTTTACAGATGAGAAAATTGAGGCAAACAGGGTAAAGTGACTTGTTCAAGGTCACTCAGCTGGTATCTGAGACCAGACTTGAACTGAGAAAAATGAATTTTCCTGACTCCAGTCCCTTCAGTCTATCTACTGTACCACCTAACTATTCTAGGTGCTTAATTTTGTCTCCTAAATAATAACAGCTTGCATTTACTTGGACTTTGAGTTTTGCAAAACACTTTACAAATTTTCCCATTTGATCCTTTCAACAACCCTGTGATGGAAACATTATTATTCTCATTTTACAGATGAAGGAAACTGAGATTCGGAGATGTTAAGTGACTTGCCCAAAGGCAGCTAGGTAGCACAGCAGGTAGGCCTGGAGTTAGAAGAATCTGGGTTCAAATCTTGCCTCAGACACTTTGAAGCTAGGTCACCTTTAGTCATCTAACCCATGTCCTTAGCCCTTGCCCTTTTGTCTTAGGGTTTTACTAATATAGAAAGTAAGGGTTAAAAAAAAAAGTGACTTGCCCAGCACTGCATATCATATAAGCAAGTGTCTAAGGCAGGATTCAAACTCTGCATTGCATGGATAGATGACTCACATCTAAAGGGAAGAGTCAAAAGAAGGCAATGCTTTACTCAAAGGAACAAAGAATGAATGGAGGGATTTCAGGCACTTTGGCTCTTGGATAGAAAAAAGAGAGAGGGGAGAGGGGTAGGAGGAGAGCTCATTGGCTCCTGCAAATCACATCAGGATGCCAAAAGCTACTTTCAGCTCACAAGGGTAACCTTGACCAAAGGAGTCTCCTAGACCCACCAGGAACTAGAATACTAGCTAAACCCCAGTCTTGGACTTGAGTGCTGCATTTATCCATCACTAGCCATTTGGCGCTGGGCAGGTCTCTTCTGGGAGGCTCCCTGGTGCCCACACGCAAATGTTCCCTCATTCCCTCCAAGGGCTGTTATGAGGATTAAGGCACGAAAAGATGTAATCTCTGCCCTCAAGGAATTTACACTCTATACTCAAGTGAGATAATGGATGAAAAAGTAAGGAGTAAAGTGCTGCCTGAACCCAATATGGCCCAAGATGAAAAAGATGAAAAAGGAGAGACATCGATTGGGGAATGGCTGAACAAATTGTGGTTCATGTCGATGATAAAATACTATTGTGCTACAAGAAATGATAAGCAGGATAAATTCAGAAAAAACTGGAAAGATCTGCCAAAACTAATGCAGAGCATCAGAAATAAGCAGAACCAGGAAAACATTGAACACAGTAACAGCAATGTCGTCTGATGATCAACTGTGATAGACTTGGCTCCTCTCAGCAAGACAATCCTGAAGGATTTAGGAGGGGGAACGCTCTCTGCCTCCTTAGAAAGAACTGTTGGAGTCGTCTTTCCCATCAGTGTATTTATGGTTTGATTTGGGGGTTTGGGTTTCTATGAATGTGCTCCTACAACAATAACCAATAGGGAAGTGAGTTTTACATAATAATATAAATAAAAGGAAAAAGAAAAAGAAAAAAGAAAAAATGAGAGAGATGAGGATAGGGAAGTGAGAAGACCTGGCTGGGAGATGGGAAGCCTGGGTTCTGTTCCAAATCTGCCCATTGGTCATGGCTAGAAAATCCACCAAGTTTTTCTCCACTACAAGCAACATATGTCTTCTTTCACGACTTGATGAACATGGAAATAGGTATTGTACGATAACGCATGTAGATCCTATATCGTGTTACTTGCTGTCTTGGGGAGAGGGAGAGAAACTGGATCACAAAATGTTGAAAAACAATCTTTGAAAATTACACTGACAAAATCTGGAAAAAAGCCCAACTTTAATTAAAAAAAAAGAAAGAAAGAAAAGAACATCCTCTAAGTTTTTCCTTCTATCCAAACTTTCATATCATTGCCTACGAAACGGGCGGCACTTGCCCTGGCTTAGGACCGATGGGCGTTTCCAATCCTCATAAATAATTTTGCATTCTAAAATTCCTTTCAGCTCTGATGCTGATTCCAAGGTGTCCAGGACAAGTTTTGAGCAGAGGCGGCTGGTGCAGCAGTGCCACCTGCTGGCCAGACCCTCAAAGGGCAGCTCCCAACACTTCTGCCATACTTTCTCCTTCATTAAATGAGGAGGCAAGCTGGGTCATAGGCTTAGAATTGAAAAGACTCTCAAAGTTCATCCAGCCCAACCCCCTTATTTTGTAGATGGGGAAACTGAGTCCAGGGAGTTAAATGACTTGCCCAAGGTCACAATGGAGTTGGTGAAAGACCTGACTGAATTTGAACCTAGGTTTTTCTATAAAATGAGGGAGTTGGATTTGATGAGCCCTAACCTTCCTCCCCATCTCTAAATCAATGCTCCTATAGCTTTATTCTATTATTCCAAGGGTTCTCTCCACTACTCCATGCCCTGTGTCCAGAGTCCTCTGCCCTCTACTGGCCTTTTCCCATTTCTCAGAAAGAGACTAAGCTCCGGGGTCCCCAGATTTATTCATGGAAGACAAAAAACCACTTCTGCCAAAGTGAATGAGTGTTTAGGAGAGTTTCCTGGGGCACAGAGAGGTTAAGTGATTTTCCCAGGGTCACACAGCAGGTATTTAAGGGCAGGAGGACTAGGCAACTTCTCCTGTATGGGAATTGTGACATCCCTTTTGGTCTCTGAACTTCAACCCTCCCACCTGAACAATGAGGTTTACAATTGTCAACCTGCTCTGATTCTTGTATTATCCAAGTCCTGGTCCCCAAGTAGAGATTCCTGTCCTCTCCCCAATGGCTCCTCTTGGCTCTGCCCTGCCAGACTTCAGTGTCAGCTTCCTCTTTCCTCATTCAGCTTCCATCTAAGGTTCTGAATAGGGCAGGGAATAAAGGTGAGCTCCCCTACACTGTGCAATGTTACTGGGGAGGGTGGCCAGGATATTAAAAAAGAGGCGGGGCATAAGCTTATTATTTCTGAGAATTAATATGAACACATTTAGATAGCCATTCCTTTTCTCTACCTGACCTGTGATTTCATCAGCTTGAGAAATTCTCTGGAGGAAACTTCTACCCAGGTAAAAACAAAACAAAAAAAATGAGGGCCTGGAGAGTCGCCTGGGGCAGTGAGAGGTTAGTCATTTACCCAGAGTCACATAGCAACTAAAGCCAGTTGGTATGAGGTATTAGACATGAACCCAAGACTTCCTCAGTCTAAGACCAGCTTTCTCACCACTACACCATGCTGCCACTCACATTAAAAT